>NC_056729.1:123752119-123797119 GCF_019279795.1 Protopterus annectens
ATAACACTGGTGAGCTGAAAACAGCCTAACAATTTCATTGATATTTTAATGGATCATGACCAAAATGTAACAGATAAAACAACTGTGAGTAGCAGAGTACAAGGCGCAATCCTTTATCAGTATTTTGAAAAGCAATCTTACTGTTAGATATGCAATAGCCAGACTGACTCTAGCAATGAATCAGTATCACAGAAAAGGCTATTCATTTTTAAACAATGAAGCATTTTAGTACTTAAATGACATAACCCAAAGGAACAGTGCAGAATACCTCTATAATCTAAAGCATGTTATATATTAAGGAGAAAGTCTCACAACTCAGTTTTCTGCATTACATCACAACAGGATTGTGAAGCTCTAATGCAATAAATGTAAAGGAACAAATATTATGAAAATCCTCAGTGTCAGAAAAGTAGTTAATTAAAATGCAGTACATGTGAATTGCATTTCAAACTTTCAGACAAGACAATACAGAGAGAAATCAAAAAATACCTTATGCCGTAATCTCACAAGGGGCAGAGCCAACTTGCTTCCATAGTTGTCCCAAGTAGGAGGCTTCCCTTCAGCTGCCAGGAAAATACTTCCAAGAGACAAAGCTAAGTGCCACCACACAAACATCCTCATAGGTCTTGTGCTGTTAACATTAAAGTAATATATTAGTGGAAACACATTTAATTTCAAATTATCTGAGCATGTTAGTAGCCAACTAAAGAAACATATTTGTCTATCAATCAGCTATGAGCTCAGAAAAGACTGAGAACATGCATGGTTTTAATTAATTCTGAATATTCCTCCTTATCCAGGATATTTGACTATAGGGCTTCTAATACAAATGTATTGTATTATTTTCATCTTTTTGCATATTTCTTTTGAAATGAAAAAAATCACTGCAAATGTTAAACCCTACAGTCACATTATCTTTATATATATATATATATATATATATATATATATATATATATATATATATAGTCTCTTTCTCGCACTTTGTCTACCTGTGCATGCATATGTATGTTTATTTGGGTCCTCCTGACAACGTCGACAGCTCAGAACGCCGACACCGAGAACACCGACACCAGAAGATCGACAACTGAGAAGACCGACGGATAAAAACACAGACGCTGAGAACACCGACATGGGAAAAGGCTGTGTCAGTATGCGGTAGTGACGGACGTTAGGGTGTGAGTAAGGTAAGTGTGCAATATTGACGGTCTGTAGGGATAGGGGTGGGTTAAGTGAGTTAGGGTTAGGGCGCGGGTTAGGTAAGTGTGCGGTAGTGATAGTCTTTGGGTTAGGGGCGGGTTAAATGAGTTAGGGTTAGGGCGCAGGTTAGGTAAGTGTGCGGCAGTGATAGTTTTTGGGTTAGGGGTGGGTTAAGTGAGTTAGGGTTAGGGCGCCAGTTAGGTAAGTGTGCGATAGTGATGGACCTTAGGGTTAGGGTTTGGGTTAAGGTTGTAGATACTTGTGTATGTGAGGTTTAGTGTGGGTTTGTAAGGATTTTGGTGTGCTTGTGTTGTGTGTGTGCTTTTTGGACAGGGTATTTGTTTTGTTTGTTGATTGTCGTTATTATGGTGTGTTGGGCATGTGAGGTTTCGTGTTTGTGAACTGTCGGTTATGTGGTGTCAGTGATTTCTTTGTTGGGCATGTGAGGTTTCGTGTTTGTGAACTGTCGGTTATGTGGTGTCGGTAAACTGGTTGTCGATGTTGTGGCTTGTCGACCTTGTCAGGTAGACCCATTTATTTAAATAGACCTGAATACAATTTCCTTAAATGACAATATTACATCTGTATTCAGACAATGCATACATCAAAATGTTTATCCCTTTTGTAATCATTATTCAAAATGACTTTCAGTAAAAGTCAGACAGTTGTTATTTGCAGTTGCTAGGAGGAAAAACAACTGAAAGGATTTAAACATCATACAGACCTTTTGTAAACATACTTTTTCTGAAGTGAGTCTAAATTAGGTAAATAAATACTTCTATAAAGTGGCAGTGGTACAAGGCAATCATATATTAGTTAATAACAGACTAGACATATATACATGATGGTATATTTTTCTTTTTTATAAAGTCAACTAATGTCATAATTTTAATCTCTAGTCACATGAGTGAAAGTCTTACTGCAGATACTGAGTGATTTCCATAATACAGTTCCTGCATTGGTCAGCCAGTTGTGATCATTTTAAGACACAACACAGAACAATGCATAATGGAAGTACATGTTTTAAAGTAAAAGTATTCTTATTCTTTTGGCTTTTCCTGGCTAGGGGTCACCACAGTGGATCACCTGTCTGCTCATGATTGGCAGTGGACTTTTACGGTGTCGAGTTGCCACTCCAGTGCCCAACCTTCCACAGACGGCACACACACACCTAGGGCCAATTTAGAGTGTTCAGTCCACCTACAGCATGTCTTTGGGATGTGGGAGGAAACTGGAGCACCTGGAGGAAACCCACACAGCCACAGGGAGGACATGCAGACTCCACACAGAAGGCACCCCAGCCAAGGATTGAACCGGATAACCTCTTGCTGTGAGGTGGCAACGCTAACCGCTGCACCACCGTGGCTGCCCATTTTAAAGTAAAAGTATAAAAGAGATAAAGTAACTCTTTCAACAAAATGCACACACAGAATGTGAAATTGTGACCTAATATTATACAAAAGCATTGACAAAAAATCTTATAAACAAATATGTTACAGATTAAAATGGCATTAATACATCAGCAGATAAGTCAGAAAATAAAGAATATTAAAATACCAAAGCTAACATTCTATGCATCAGTTTAGTCAGAGAAAATAAATAAATGACAGCAAAAAGGTAATAAGTGGGAATATGCATAATATGCATTGTACATGTACAGCAGATAACAAGAAGTTATAATACTAAGTAAAATGGATAAACGTGGCAATGATTTTTTTAATTTACAGATTTAAATCAACTGAAGAGAGTGCAAAACTAAGTGTAATAAGAAGACACAAAACACATTGTTAATAAATTACCACAAGAAAGAGAAGAAGATGATATGCATCCTAACAATGCTTCACTACAGAGGTCAATGATAACATGTTTCATAAGGTGCTTCCATCCTTAAAGGTACAACGGAGAATGTGTTAGGCATAAAATTCAATCAGAAGAATCTGTAAGAAAGTAATTGTATTAGAAAGGAAATGTGGCTTAGATGGGTCCAGTTTACAGGTTAGCATTAGAAAATGTCACAGCAGGTGGATTGGACACTCTAAATTGGCCCTAGTTGTGAGTGTGTGCATGTGTGTGCCTTCTGTGGAAGGTTGGGTGCCAGACTGGCAACTCAACACCAAAAAACTTCACTGCCAATCATGAGCGGACAGGTGATCTGCCGCAGTGACCCCTAACCAGGAAAAGCCAAAAGAAGAAGAAGACAGTGTGTTTTTGGACAATGACAGCAAGTTCTGTGGGATTCTGCTAGTTACATATAGCTGAGAAAAGGAATACCTAATGCATTCAGAGGTAAAGTAAAACAACATTAATAACTTACTTTTTTCATATTATTGATAGCAAGGAGACGAAAAAATAGGTGCCTTACTCTGTACTTTTGCTGTAAAAGGCATAGCAGTTTGTCCAAGTTAGCAGGAGAAAGTACATTTAAGTTGAACTTAGCATAACAGTAGATGCTCAAATGGTCACTGTACTATGTTTATCATATTAATCGCTGTTGTAGTAACCTTTTATTTTATTTTACATTTGTTTATTGGAAAAGTCTGACTTGGAACAAGTCATTTTTCAGAAGAGGCCAAGGGAAAATGCTCCAGATGTATGTATTTGTAAGGGAGAGGAAACTGGAGCACCAGGAGAAAACCCACATAAATGCAGGAAGGACAAGCAGACTCTGCACAGAAGGCACCCCAGCTAAGAATCAATCCAGAGAGCCTCTTTCTGTGAGGTGACAATGCAAACCGCTGCACCACTGTGCCATCCTTTGCTCAATGGGCAGATTACCTTACCTAACTACATTTGGGAGGTGGAAGAAGAAGAGTCAAGGAGACAGTGGAGAATGGTCCTAGCAAAGCTTGATCTGGACATAGAAAAGAAATAAAGTTTTCAGTGCTTTGTAAAATTATGTACAGAGGACCATGCAGCAGCTTCTAGAATACTTTTAGAATCCAACCCTTTTAAAAAAAACATAGATGAAGTCCAGGCCATTGTAAAATGGGCCTTCACTCTGCCTGGAATAGTTTTGTTATGGTGAGTATAACAAAACTAATAAGGCTGTTGACTTAGACAACCATTTGTAAATAGTCTGTTATGATGCGGGTTGTCCCTTCTTATTACCTTCACAAGAAATGACGGCCTTCTCTACAAACCGTGTAAAGTTTCTCTAAATATTAAATGAGGGTCATATACCTTGTATTGATTCTTAACCAATGCTTTTATATTATGTCTAATTTGTTATAATTATTTGAACTGCAGGTGTTTTTGTTTTATTTTTGAAGGTTGATAATTGTTTTTAAAATGTTTTGTAATAATTTGGAGATTTTCATCCAGGGCCACCATTGAAAATGGGCTTCTCCCCATTCAGACTTTTCCAGTAATCAAATATCAATAAATAAATAAATAATGAAAAACTTATCTGAAGATCAGAAAGTTTTAGTATTGTTAAGATAGTACTTCAGCTGTCTGTGGACATTCACACTATGCAGTGTCATTTCTCCCTTAATTTTAAGTTCAGGAAAGAAAACAGGGAAATAGATAGTCTAGCTTAAAGTAAACTCAGATACCACTTTGGGCACAAAAGAAGGAATAATCCTCAAAGAAGCCATGCCCCCATGGAAATTGAGATAGGGGTGATTCATCATAAGAACTTGCAACTCAGATACGTTTCCTGCAGAGGTCAGGCCAATCAGTAAAACTGTTTTCCGTATTAAGACTTTCAAGTCAGCCAGATTAGCTGGTTCAAATGGAGCAAGTATTTGCTTCTCTAACATAAAATTAAGATCCCAAGAAGGGGCCATAGGTTTTCTTGGAGGTTTCTTAAGCAAACGCCCTTTCAAAAACATTTTGACATGCGACTGCATTGAAAGAGGAGGTTCCATGGGTAGACATGCTGAAATGACCACTAAATGAACCATGAAAGAGGAATAAGAAAAGCCATAGGACAGTAACTCATACAAATATAAGTATTGCAAAACCATAAAAATAGTGGGTGGTGGTTATCTTTCTGGCACCCATTAGGAAACTTTTTCCATTTGCTAATACACGATTTTCTAGTAGCAGGCATTCTGGTCTCCATTATTACCTACTACACGTGCTCAGTAAACAGGTGCCAAAAGGGAAATAAGACCCTATCATCTGGGCAGGCAGGCGAAGATAATTTATGCTAGGGTGTATCAAACACCTCTGTTATTGTTTGAGTAGATCCAGTCTATAATGAAGTTTCTGGTAATTGTCCAGAAGGTATAACCACAGTTGCCTGGGCAAGAAGGGAGTCACCACAAAGATCTTGGGGGATTCCTTCTGAATATGCAGAAGTACCCTGGATATTAGTGGAAAGGGTTAAATAGAATACAAGAATACTGCTGTCCAAGGAAAAGAAAAGGCATCAAGTCTTCCAGGCCTTCTTGCATGGATTTAGGGAACTGAATTTTGCAAGCTGATTGTTGAGAGAGAAGGCAAAGAGGACTATTTGAGAAACTCTTCAGAGATGTATCTACTTTTGGAAGACCGCCTGATATAGTTTCCATTCGTGAGTGTCTGTCCTGGTCCTGCTAAGTTTATCTGCCACACAATTTTGCTCTGATGGAATGTAGGATGCCTGCAGAGTGATATTGTGCTGTGAAGCTATATATCAAGGTAACATGTCAATGGGGATAAGACCTGGTTCCCCCACTTTTTGATGTCCCACATGACTGTAACCACTTAAAGAGGTCCAGAAGACCAGAGATGGCTCAGAGAGTTGAGTGCCTTGATCAGGACAAGCATCTGCATGATATTTATGTGCTTGCATCTGTCCTTCATATCCCACATCCCCTGCACTTTTATCCCTCTGGAATCTGCTCTCCAAGCAAAGTCCAAAGCTTCTATGGTGACTGGCTGCTTTGAGGCATGGAGGAAGAAAGGGATACATGGATTTAAGGATATTTGTTGTCTCCACAAAATAGTTTCTCTTCTGTTAAACCCCAGCACTGGGAATATAAAAAGATAAAGGATATTCACACTTAGACCAAGGATATTTCAGATACTACTGTATCTTTCTCATGTGGAGTCTTGCCAGGAGTATCATGAGAATAATAGATGTCGTGAACCCAAAATCCTCAGTTATTCCTTCACAGTGACTGAAGTCTGGGTGGAAAAGTGTAGAAACAGATCTATGTATTTTTTTTTTTTTTTGTGGAAGAAAAGCTCTTAGAACTGAGGTATTTAGTTGACATCCCAGGAACACAATCCTGTGCGAAGGAGTCAAGAAAGACTTCAGAATGCTCTCTAGGAATCCCAGCTCATATAAGAAATCTCTCACCCAAGACAGAGATTCATGAAAAAAGATTCTGAAAAGATAACCAATTTGTCTAAATATGAAGAAATGCGGATACCCTGTAGCCTGAAATGAAGTATGTGAGCAGTGCATAAAGCTAAAGAGTAAGGCAGAGAAATCATAATTTGAGCCAAATATAGAAAACATTAAGAAATGTCTGAAGTCTGGATGAAAAGAGATGTGATGATATGGCATATTTTAATCCCATTATTACCAGGAAATGTGAAAGAGGAAGAACAGGGAACATGCTGTGACGTGGCATCATTATGAATTTGGGCACTGTCACAAACAAGTTTAGGAAAAAAGATTGAGAGCTGTACTCCAAGCATTTTCTTTCTTTGGTACTAGAAATATCCTGGAATAAAAACTCTTTCACTTAGGAAAGATGAACTGATTCTATCACTCCCTGGGACACCATCTGATGAAGAACAGATGAAAACAAAAGATTCTGATCTGAAGGATGCCGAATAACCCTTGGAAACAAATAATTTCCTTTCACTGCCCTCAGTAACCATGACAAATGATTTTCAGAGCCCATTTGACTGAAATAATCTGCTGTCAAATAGGAAAATACAGAGTAAGAATTTCTGGAAGAAAAAAGAGCCAGCCTGGGATGGGTCACAAGGTCTTTTGAACAGACATTCAGGCTTGTTAGACTGTCTTTGGTTTGCAGATGTTCAAAGGTTTTTGGAACACCCTAGCCATTTCTTCTTAATTGTCTGTTTACCTGAATTTTGTTGAGATTGCTTATTCTGCTTTTTACCAAAACTGGATGAGGAGTTAGGAAAAACCCTTGTACAATTTGGAAAAGGAGTGCTGAAAAATCTGAGATTCCCTGGATCAGCTTGCACCTATCATCACACTTTTTGATAATCTCTGTAGCAAAGGGGCGAAACACTAAATCTCTATCCAAGAAAGAATTTAAAATCTAATTTTTAACATCATCTGGGAGGTACTGAGAATGCATCCATGCATCCATGCAAACCTCTTCAAAATAATACCAGTGGCCACAACCTTCAAAGAATCATTAACATAATACTGATAATAATGACTAGTGAACTGTGAAATAGAAGAAACTAATTTATTTAAATCATTTTTTTCCTCTGAAGAAGATATAGATAAAAAATTCTTCATACTGTCACAAATTGACAGGGCAAACATTAATATATGAGCCTGACAATTCAAAATTCTGAAAATCAAAGTTGCAGAAGTATCCACTTTTTCCTATAGCTATCAATAATTATCCCATTCTTATCAGAAACATTAGGATTGGAATTAACTAACTGCTTAGTTAGCAGTGAGATCAACTAAAGTTATAGTTGCGAGTCAGGTTTGGGAATAGTGTATACAATTTTTAAGGACTAAGGATCTTTAAACATCCTATCTGCCTTTTGAGGGGCAGCTGGCTGACTATCAGGAAAATTGCAGGCAGTAGCACACCTACATCCTCTAAAGCAGACAGAACAGGAGGAATGGGCTCAGATTCTGGAAAATCCTTTTGTAATAACTCATATTATTTTCTGAGGTCCTGAGAAACCTAAACGTTCTGCCACTGAAAACACTGGCACATTCTAGAATAGTGTCAGAGAAAGTGATACCCCCCCCCCCCCAGGAGAATCAGAAATGGAGCTCTGCTCTGAGTCTGAATCAGAAATCTGAGAAAATAAAAAACCTGAATTTGTCATTGCATTTTCCTGTTCAGATTCAGAATCTTAAATCTCTTCAGGAAAACCAGAAACTACTTTACAAGAAGGAGCAATCGACCACATTTAACCCCGAGTCAGATCCACAAAACTACTCCTATCCAACGAAATTAGAGGAGGGGTAAATTATATGCTTGGATTTCTGATTCTTTCTGAAAGGAAAAATGCGGCCAACCAACTTACTAATGGCAGCAGCTGCTTCCCAAGGCTTGTGCACAGCATTCTGACATGACGGGAATACGCCTTGTTCTCTCTTCCGAGAGTGGCAAGATTGGCTCTTCCTTGCTCATTGAAGGGATCTCAACAGCTGCAGAAGATGTGCCTAGCCCCTCCGGTCCACAGTGGCTGTAGGTGTTGCACTAGAGAGATCCAGGGTAAAAGAAGAGTGGTCTGAGGTGCAAGAAATACCCACAGCAGAGTCACGTACCCTAAGCCTGAGGCATATTGCAAGGGTGCAGTGCTGACAAAGGATTTTTTTTTATTTTTTGTTTTTGTGGCTGGAAGAAACTGTTGTTGGACTGGTAGTCTGTTGCATGGTCAAGCTGATAATTATGACTCTTTTCCATGGAAGACAAACAGCAATTGCTGATAAACAGCCCACAATAGTTTTTTTTTTTTTTTGACAGAAAAAACAGAAAAAACCCCACTTTAGAACACTATGCCAGCCCCACAAAAGAAAAGTAAGCATAATTTCTCCACATTAAAAATGTTTTCTGTTACTTTACACTACTTTCAAAATGACCAATATAAAGAGTGCCCATTTAAAAGTATGTTACAGTCTTAAGGCAGTCTGTTAAAACAAAACACTCATAGCTTTAAAATAACATTCCTGAAGAAGAAAGTAATAAAACATCAATAAATTGTAGAAAATGGAAGTTTAATTTTTTCTCCAAAGTGAACTTATCTGCCCAGCAAAGGAAAGCACAATCCAACCAATCGTCCTGAAAAGCCTCAGAGGAGAGTATTTTTCAGTGGCAGCAAAGCTTTGAAGGGCTTCACACCCAAACCTCTCCTTAGTCAGCTCATCTTGAGCTGCCTTTTACTTTGGGTGCATGGAAGGTGTCCTGAAGCTTATTGGCTCTTATACAACTGTTATATCCTTGGCAGGATATAACCCATATAGCTAAGGCTACTGCAGCAGTGCTTAATACGATGAAGGTACAGAACTGAGAATCATATCTGGACTTTATGGTAAGCATAGAAGAAACCTGAACATACTATACAGGTATGTGTTACTTTAACAGTAGGTTAGTATAATGTGGCAGATACTGTTTTTGTGGTATCCATTTATAACGGAATGACATTTAGGTGCAATGATGAGAAGCTATAGGTGAACAAGCACTGAATGCTCGTCAGAGATGAAGTTCTCTCATTCTTTAAGGCTAATTGATAAGATAAAGAAGCTTAGATTTAACAGTTTTGCAGATAATAGGAATGAGGTAAGAGTAGCATTAATGTCCATAAAGAACTGATTTGCTCTAGCATGGTGCTACTGGGTTTCTAGAAGCAGAGAGAGAGAGACAGAGAGAAAAAGAGAGAAAGACCTTCACACAAATGGAGAAAGAGATGACATAAGATTTTTATTTTCCTAATTAAGAGAAAAAAATATTGTTGTGAATGTTTTGCTATTGATTGATTAGAGGTACTGTTTCATGAGCCAGAGCTGAATATTTATGTAATTTTCAATGGAATATTCATTAGGAAAATAAAAGCTGTATTTTGAAAAAGTTACACAAAGGTGTCAGCATGGGGTATTGATTGCAGTTGATGGTAGTAACAAATTATTTCTAACACAGAGGGCTAAGATGTGAGTTTTTTAGAGATACAGAGAACCAGTAATTTTAAGTAGAAGCCAGATTTCCTGTTCCATATACTTTTGAAACTTTATTATGAAAGCTAAGCTATTAGAGTTTAACTGAACAAAATACCATGTAGGTGTTTCACCTCTCAAAGGTGATCTCTGCCTGACATAGAAGGCCATGTCCAACCCAGAATTGATGGACATGCTCCACCTAAAAAAAAACAAAAAACAAATCCTAGATAGCCACACGCTCTAGAGATATAAACCTCATCACAACGATAAATAGGACATGCTGGAGGGATAGATTCCTGTCCCAGAGACTCCCCATGCTTTGGAACAGGATTCCAATATATATCAGGCAGAGCCCCTCACTAACACTCTTCAAGAGAAACCTTGACGGGTGGATGGGAAACAGAAAATTTACCACAGGGATCACTGCAGTGGCTCTACTGGACAGTGGCACAGGGAACTAATGGCTCTGCTGGAGAAGGGCACAGGGAACTAATCTAAGGGGGTGGCGAAAGCCATCACATTCTGGCTAGGCTTATAAATGCCCTTGGACAGATAGCCTAGTACTTACCTATGAACCTATGTATTTAGATGTACAGACATAGCAACATTAAAATGTCTCTGTCCTTTGAAGTGTTTCAAATTATTATGTCAAAAGTGCCATGGAAAAACTTTGTTTCTTCTACAAAATCTCACTATCTTGACATAGCAGAGAGTGAATAATGAGAAATGCTACCACAGACATTGACATAAAGTACAACAGTGAGTTAGCACTTGGAAAGGTATGCATTATCAGCCCAATAGAGTGCAGGAGAAATGAAAGGTTGCATCCAAAAATCAAGGCAGAAGCATTTGAGAAAGATGGATTGACAACATAAGACTGAAAAGATGACAGCTTGGTAAATGTTACTAACCTACCTGGAGCACAGACTGAATAGCATATATCGAAATGAGATGTAGTTGATTATTGGAAACTCTTGTGTAGGAAGAAATGAAATTGTATCTGAACATGATCTGGTTCATGTAAAATGTCTATTAGTTGGAAGAAGTCATAGAACATTTTGGAGAAGAAGTTGGCAGTGGGTGCCCTTGTCAAAGCTGACACCATTGAAGAAATCTGAGAAGAGCACTCTCCTGAACCTATAACGAATTGTATGAGACACCAGAATTTTTTATGCAAGTTTATGTGGCTCTTAACAGAGTTATACTATATGAATTTTTCCACCTATAATTTACATGCTACAACTATAGTTTTTTGGCATACAGGATAGTGTAACAGAAGAATTGCATCTGTGGTTAGTGGGTTTTTTTTTTTGGTTTAATTTGTCCAAGTCTTTTGGGTTTCTAATACCATGATGAGAAGTGGCCAGATTCTTATGTCAAAGTATGATTAAAGATCAAGAAATGAATATTGTTTGAATCTTGATGTTAGCCAAAAGTGTTCTTCGCTGCACATGCAGCGTGCCCAGAACTAACTCCTTCCGCAAATCATCCAAATTTACATGTATCAGTAGCATATATAAATATCACTGTAGATTGTTTTTTATGAGATCCATTGTTCCTAATACTGTCTGGCTATCCTTCTTCAACACTGACCTCATTTCTGCCGGCAAATCCTGGTATTTTATGATTTTGTGTCTCTCTGTATGTATGTAAGACACTGTAATCACTGGATGCAGCAATTGCAATGATCAATGCTACTTTTGTCTTCTTTTTATGGACTACTATATCTGTTTTTCTCACATCTATTATTTGAACTGTTGGTAATGGGTGATCCCATGTGACATAAGCTTCATCATTTTCTATAATGCTTTGTGGCTCAGATTTTCAATGCATCTGAGCTACTTCAGTATTGTATTGTTTGCATAATCCCCAGTGTAACTGTTTTGCCACATTATTATGTCTTGCAGCATACAGGCCCTCTGTCATTAGTGTATTACATCCAGCAACAATATGTGGGACTGCTTCCAGTTCTGTTTTACAAAATCTGCATTTGACTGTTTCTCCCACATGTTCAATGTACTTTCTAAACCAATGTGTACATAGTCTTCTATCCTGGGCCACCAATCTTAATCTCCCACCGTTTGGTTTAAATTCACCTCTCCTTAGCCATTCCTGCATCAGATCCTGATCAACATGAGGTTGTTCCAGGAGTTTTCTATACTATATTTATGCCTTTTCCACATTTCTTGCCTCCTTGTCTGATCCTTTACATTAGAGTATTTCTTTTGTTTTGTTGGCATATTCACCTGCTGCCTTATTTTTTGTCTACTTCTGGTTTGATTTCCATTCCTGCTTGACACTGATATGCTAAACTAAGCAGAGAAGTCATCTTAAACTTGTTCTCCTTGTGTTTTAAAACATTCACTATGTTTGGATCTTGTGAGGTCAACAGATATGTATGCAGTCCTATGATTCAAAAGCTATACATGTAATTAATTTCAAGGAGGCACATACCTCATTCAGAATGGAGAATATATAATCTTGGCATACAGTGATTTTTATAAATCATTTGATAAGCATGAAGCATTTTTTTTGTTTTCCTGTCCAACTGCTCCAGTACGTTTTGGGGCCAGTCAGTCACTGCAAAATTGTAAGTTAGAACAGGAAGAACAAATTGGTTTACTGCTTGGACATTGTTCCTAGACGTTGGCTGTTTTCAGTACTAATTTTATTCTTTTAAAATATTCTTTACTAAGTTTTATTCACATGTTCATGTTTTATTGTTGATCCTTCATCATTTCCCAGATATGTATACATTCCTTCCTGCACAACTTCCTTTATATCACATTCCTGTACAGACTGATATTTTCTTGGTGCTGCAGTTTTCCTGCTTTAAAGGTTGCTTTTGCACATTTATCAAGACTAAATGACATTCTTATATCATCTGAGAAAGTTTCGACCATTTGCAGTTGGGCTTTCAGTTCCTCATCTGATGAACTATACAGATTTAAATCATCCACAAAAAAAATATTCAAAGTCTTTCCACTTTGTTGTTTTATAGGAGCCAAATAGTACCCATGACCTAGTTTGTTAAGTAGACAGATTAATGGGTTAAGGGCAAGACAAAAGAGCAACATTGACAAAGAGTCACCCTGGAATATCCCCCTTTGAATTTTTATCCCTGGGATAATAATTTGTCCGTTATCATGGTTTAATTGCAGAGTGGTTTGCCACTGTCACATGGTCATTGTAATGTTATCGATCAATGTAGGGTATATCTTATACATTTGTAAAGCACTCCTTAATCCATGAATATGAGATGCTGTCAAATGCTTTTTTGTAATCTATCCATGTCATACATAGATTCTTCTCTGTTTTTACAATTCTCCATTGAGACTTTATTTAACAACAAAGGATCCTTTGTTCTAGATGACTTTCTTTAACATCATTTTGTTCTACTGCCATAATTGGGTTTTCTTCTAAATGACTATAAACTCTATCAGCATCAATTTCAGTATCTAGTTAATACATCGTCAGAAGACAAGTTATTGGTTTGTAGTTTTAGGATATCTTGCAGGTTTCCTCTTACGTAGGAGTTTTGTTTTTCCTGTTGTTAACCAGGCTGGTGTCTGCTCAGGATATGTGTATAAATTGTTCTTGCTCTAGGCTAAATCTTTGTATAAAGATGTTAATACGTTTAGTCAGAAGTTAGGTGCTGCATCTGGGCCTAGGGTTTTCTGGTTAGGAGATTTTCTTAATTCTGTTTCAATTTCTCTGGCCTTTACTTAATCCCATTTCATATCCTTGTACATTTCAGCTTCCTACTGTTTCTTTTACTTCTATCCATTCAACATTGTTCACATGGTCCACATGGACTTCATAGATATTTCTACAAAATGTGACTATTTCTTCTTTTTTGGTGGTATTTATATTCCTTTTGCCTTATTTCCTAATTCTATACAAAAGTTTTTGTGCCATCAATGACTTGCTTATTTCGTACTTTTACTTTGTATTTATCCGCTGATATCTTCAGTTTATCATTTGCAGTAGTGCATGGCAGCTCCTGGCCTGTTCTGATACTGTGCATTATTTTTATCACGTTTGTCTTTCTAAGTATTTTTTTTTATCTGTTCCCTCTTCTATGCTCTTCTAACAGTGGCATTTCTTGTCGTATTTGCTTTATAGCTTTCTCTATTCGATACTTCCATGATTACATTTCATTTTTTCCATTCTTTCTCTTATTGTTCTATATTTTTGTGGTAAGATTTATCTGTTATTAATTTAGCCATAAAGTAATATATCCTATTTACAACCATTATATCACATGAATTTCCATGAATACTCTTGATTACTGTGTTCATTTGTTTTATCAAACGTCTAACATTTTGGGTCTTATTGACCTTCTGTAATCTATTTCTTTCATTAATCTTAATATGTCTATCCATCTCTATTAAATCAAGCAATTCTTTCCTTAAATCATTTTCTTCTAAACTAAGGCTACATTATTTGTTCTCCATTTCCTACAGACATTCTATAGAAAGTTCTGGAACATCTTCCTATGACATATCCTCTTCGGCTTCATCCTGTGCCATCCATTGTTCTTTCATAATTTTCAGTATGGTGTCAGTAATGGTGAGATAGATGATATAATATCTACCTGGGAGATGATATCCCTTTCTTGCTGTAGGCTCAGATTCTTTCTTAAGAGACCAGGCTGTGCAGTTATTGTCAGGAAGAAAATGTTATAGAAATAAATGAAACAAAGCTGGAATATATTCTTTTTCTTCTTCTTCTTCTTCTTTCAGCTTTTCCCAGTTAGGGGTCTCCAGTAATTTACATAAAGGCCTAAAAAGCAAAAATTATGTAATTGCCTTAGAATTCAAAATGTTAAAATGTACTAGAAATTAAAAATGGACAAGAGACAATGTGAATATAGTAACAGGGAAAAATGTGGTCCAGAAACTCCTGAATAGTAGATACCTCTGTAATTTTAAAGGGTTGTGCAGTCTAAAAATGTATTAAGTAGACTGCACATACATCATGAGTTAGGTGTACATATATTCTGTTATGGCATGACCTGACACATGTTGAATTACTTCAGTAGAACTATTCCCTGTGACACTGATGGCCCATATTTGCCTTTACATGTGTAAGCAACAAGCTCATAGCTTACAGGATTTTGTAGTAATGGACGAGTATTTTAAGGTGGCACAGAGGTATGGTGTTTGCAATGATTAATGATTCAGTTTGCAGTGACTATTTCCTCTGAGGGTTAGGTGTTTGGACAAAGATTCGGTAGAATTCATTGCAGGGAGAATGGTTTCATTGTATGGTCCAATGTCCTTTATAATTCATACTGATGCCACTGAACTTCTCAATAGTAGGGAAAATTAAGCACATTTAGAAACAAGGCTGAGACATAAAGAGTGGGTTTATCCATGCTTCTGACGGGAAAATAATCTCAGAGGATTGTTGAGTAGCCATGTCTCAAGCCAGAGTTCAGATATGCCCAGGTAAGTATTCCCAGGGGAGGATTCAGAAGGGAAATAAGATCATATTTGTCATTCAGCTTATTTTATAATTCACCACAAAGAAGCTGGATAACCCAGACAAAGACTGATTTCAGAACTTATGAAGATGTCTCACAGAAAATACAATGAATCTTTGCTTGTCTTGACTTTAATTTGGGAAGCATACCCAACGAAAGCAGCAAAAAGGTCTATCTGACAGGTGGAAGTGAGTTTGTGTTATGGGTGATAAACTGATGGAAGAATAAAAATGAAACTTAATACATTGGTGAGTGATTTATATTTTTATTTAAGATTGCAAAATGCAGAAAGCGGCTGTTTAAGGGATCAGAACCTCAAAAATATTGTAATAAGGAACAGGAAACATTATGGTTAAACAAGATAATAAACTGCTGAAAAGGAAGATTAAGGGATGAATCATAAATGGGTAGGTAAACATCGTGTGTACATGTGTGGGGGTTGGGTGTCTGGATCTGTTCGGTAGGGAATGTAAAGGAAAGGGCTGACGAACAACATAAGTTTGTTCAACAGCGGATATGATATTTATATCACATCACTGCAACAGTTAAGTGATCAAGCATGGAGACAGGCAGTGAATAACATCCTGTAATAAAAGGAGCACAGTTATTATGCTTTGAAAAGGATTTAACTTATTTTTCTACAGTAAGGAAATGACATATTTATGAACTTCTGTAACAACCTCGTTATACCAAGATTAATTTGCAAGAGTCTTGCTACAACTACCTTTAGCTGCAGTTACACTCCCACGGAAACCATTACACGTCTAAAATACCTCCTAAAGTAGTTTAAATGAAGCACACCACTGAATTTGTTCTGGCTGCTCAATGCCCTATTCCATTTAAATTGCTGACTCCTGCAACCTTAATGTACACTGAGTTAATTGACTGTAACCTGTAAGTAATGACATGCACCATTTTTTTTAAAGAATGCATCTACTCAATCCGTGCCTTGGTCATCCCTGAATCTTAACTATACACTGAATATTCACTGAAATCCTTGCTCATGGCGCTTTTCTTGACAATAAAGGGACTGCTGTGTTGAATGTATTGTTTACACTGCTGTGTTACAAGGCATCTTTAGAAATTAGACAGAATTGCAGTAACTCAGGGTGTCGCATCACAAAGGATTCACAGATTCCTTTACAGCTGCCGTATAATTTTTAAGGCCCTTTCTGTGCTTTTATTACATTTATTTATTAACAAACTTGCAAAAGGAACAAAAAACAAACTTTTAAAATCCAAGAAGGCACTGAAGCCACTCCAAGACATATTGAGTTTCATATAAAGTATCAACAGGTAAGTGCTTTTGTCTTTACACCATAAAAAGACTTCTTCAGATAAAAAAAAAACACACAAGAACAAATTATTTAAAATCCACTCTATGAATTCACATGACCAGCAGTTGTTTTCTTAAAGTGCCATTGGACTAATATAAAAGAAACTAAAACTGCTTAATTCCAAAGCCATCTAAATAAAAAGTATCTAGATAAAAGCATTTTTAACAGTCATTAATAAAACTATCAATACAGTTCAAACAATAAACACATTTATCATTGATATGCTTTAAGATTAAGCAAACAAGTAACAGAAAAAAGTTCATTCAGACCTGGGCTGCTGCTTGCATTAAAACAAAGCTGCCACATTAACTCTTTCTTTTCCATCAGCAACCCCCAAGGTCGCCCCGTGATTCAGTTCTACATGTTAAAGCACTGTAAATTTAAATTCATGTTCCGGGCAAAACATAAGGTGCTTAGACAATGCATTAGTTTAGCTTTGTTCCATATTGCATATAAATGTTCATAAATAATGTCTTTAATCTATGGAAAGGCTCTTCATGGACCTCATAAATAAAGTTATTGGGGACCTAAAGACACTGGGTCCTACCCAGTTCGGCTTTGTTAAGGGCAGATCCTGCCTCTTAAACCTGGTTGATTTCTTTGAAACAGTCAACAAGGCCATTGACAAGGAGAAGGTGGTCCACACACCCTACCTGGACCTCACAAAAGCCTTCGATACAATACCCCACTTGGGCATTATAGATAAGCTCACCAGCTTAAATATAAACCCCTATGTCACTAGATGAGTTGCAAACTGGCTCAAGGACAGAACCCACATGGTTAGAATTGCTGGAGCCATGTCAGACTCCAAACCAGTTACAAGTGGCGCCCCACAAGGCTCAGTCCTGGGACCTCTCTTGTTCAGTATATATTTCTCGGAGGTACAGGCCAACACGGAAGGACTTTGGCTGACCAAGTTCGCAGATGACTGCAAACTGGGCAACATAATCAACTCTCCAGCCGACACAAGCATCCTCCAAAAGGGCCTCATAGAAACAGACAACTGGTGCCAGAGCCATGGCCTCAGGCTAAACGCCAAAAAGTGTATAGTCATCCCCTTTGGCAAAAACAAAGTGCCCACAAATTACCACATAGGTGGTAATCCATTAAGTACAGAAAAGTAATTAGGGACCTGGGGACCCAAGCTGATAGCAATTTCTCATTTGACAACCACGTGGCCAAAGTGGTTAGAAAAACATTTTATATAGCCCACCTAATCATGAAGGGATTCACATCTAGATCAGCGGAGGTCATCGTGCCTCTTTACTCATCCCTCATCAGGCCCATAATTGAGTACAATGCCCCTTTTGGGATGTACCTTGCCAGACACCTGCAGCAACTGGAAAGACCCCAAAAGTACCTCACCAAGAGGATCAAAGGGTTCAAACAGATGTCATATGCTGCCCAGTTAAAGAAACTCCAGCTCTACTCAGTGGCATACCGCCTGCTCAGAGGCGATCTGTGCCTGACGTACAAAGCCATGTCCAACCCGGAATTAATGGACATGCTGCACCTCAGAAAATCCAAATCCCATCGAGCTACACGCTCGAGAGACTTGAACCTCAGCACTGAAATAAGTAGGACATGCTGGAGGGACAGATTCATAACCCAGAGGCTCCCTTCACTCTGGAATAAAATCCCCGTCCAGGTTAGGCAGAGTCCCTCATTGACTCTCTTCAAGAGGAATCTTGATGAGTGGATGGGAGATCATAGGTTTACCCCTGGTATCACTTCCGTGTCACTGTTAGACAGAGGCATAGTATACTAACCTCGAAAAAGGGCATAGCAAAATTAATTTAAAATGGGTGGCGAAAGCCAAACACACTCTGGCTAGGCTTATAAATGCCCTAGGGCAGATAGCCTAGTATGAACCTATGAACCTATAATCATACTTTCAGTCTTTCCAACATAGAAACGTTTGCAGCCTTGATACAGGGCTAAATAAGTGACCTCTTCTGACAAACATTTGTACCAACCCTTGACTTTAAGGCATTTCCCCTTTACTACAAAGGTGTTGCCACAGTAAATGTTTCTGCAGTATGTGCAACTACCACATTTAAACATACCATAGGTGTGTCTCTGACTGTTTTCCTTGATAGTGAATACACACATGTTCTTAAAACCAGGTCTCTTTCTGTAAATAGCTAAGAGGCTATTACCAAGTTCTTTCTTGGCATAATTTTTATTCAAGATCCATTTGATGTAGTTGTGTTAGACAGATAAAGTAGTGGTAAAACTAACCTTGTAGTTTGATTTCTCACCCATGTTCAAGGGATGGTGTAAAACACCAGTTATAATGTCCACTTGTGTCCTAAAATCTTCCCCTTTAAGAATAGGGGTGAAGTAGTTTTTGACCCTTTTCGTGACCACTTCATTCATAGAACAGTCAATAAAATTTTCTGGATACCCCCTTTTAAAAACATTTCTTTTACGTTCTTACACTCATCCAGAAAGTCAGAGAAAACTGAAACCATATGTGCTGCTCTAACAAACTGGCCTTTTACTACAGCCTTTTTTCCTGTGTACAGGATGTGAGCTGGAATAGTGCAAAAAAGAATTAGAACAAGTCAGTTTCCTATAAATTTTGGAAATAATTGCCCTGCTGTTATAATCCTTTACCAGTATTATATCCAGGTAAAAACTTCATCATCAACACCTACATCATGAGTAAACTTCAAGAATTCAGTGGTGTTGTTTAAATATTCAAGGAATGGGAGAATATTATTAATGTCATCCTTCTATGCAATAAAGATACCATTCAGGTACCTCATAATAGCGGGTCCATGATAACTTATACATACTGTTCTGGACAAACTTTTCTCATTGTATCATAACTGCATTGGCATACAGAGACCTATACATGGATTCCATTGCCACCCCATTCTCCTGAAGAAATAAACGATTTTCAAACCATCAGGTTAATCCTATCTTAGTGTAAAGCACTATTGTTGCAAAGAAATTATGTAAACCACTGGACCCCAATGGTATGAGGAATCACAATAAACAAATCTTTCACATCAGTGGTTAAAAATACAAGACCTTCAATGAAATCAAGATTATTGCACTTGCTCAACAAATCCCAAGAGTCCGTTCACATATACTGAACATTTTGCACTATGTCTTAACAATAAAAATCCAAATATTTTGCCAAAGAGGGAGTAATGGAACATCTAGCATCCAAATTAGGATGGATTGGTGGATTTTCCTTGTCTTTATGCATTTTTGGTACTTCAAATATCTTGAGTATCTTGGGGTCTTTCATATACAATAAATTGTTTTCTTGAATAGTGATCTGCCCTTGTGTCAACATGTCATACAATGCAGTATATATTTTAGCATGCACAATATTTAACTCATTTTGTGAAACATGTCTATGAGTTTTCAAATAAAATGCTATACATCTTGTCAACATAAACAATATTGTCCATTAGTACAACCTCTCCCCCCTTGTTCAGTTTAATGATCCTAATGTGAGAAGATTTCAAGAAGTCAAATAAAGTTAGTTTCTCCCTTGTAATATTAGAACCTACAAAAGCTGTTTTCTCATTCAAACAAGCTCTCAGATCTAACTCACACATTTTTTCAAATACACTTATCAAAGGAAAGAGGGGTGGGTTACATTTGCTGGAAAGTTTTAAACCTGGATTTTTTTGCATCAGTATTGTCAAACAAGACAGTCAGATTTAATTTACACACAAACATTTTCAAGTCTATTAGCACTTGAACTAGATTTCTCCTTTTAGCCATTACAAAGGTAAAACCTTTTGAAAATAAATTCACATGTGCTTGTACTATGGGGCAGGAACTAAGGTTAAAAATATGAAAGTCATCTGTTTGATTAGTAACAACCTGGCAAAGTTATGTAGTGTCCAAGAAAGTCATGGCATAATTCACCGTTTCCAGTTTGGACCCTTCTGGCCATTTTTCACCCATCTTGGCCCTGAGTGCAATGGGGGAGGGGGTATTGTCATGCTGGCCACTGTTCCCTTTTGGCTTGTTGCTTGCCCTTCAACCTCTCATAATGTCATAATATAGGAAACCCCAAAGAGTACTCTGCCAGAAGCGGCTCTTACTGCTGCTGCTCTGTGTTGTTGAAGCCAAAATGTTGTTCCCCTTCATTTTGTTGAACATTATAGTGGGCTATGTTGTTGCCCCTGTCTTGAGAAGGGAGTGGGACTGAATAGGCCTTATTATGCCAATTCTGTAGTCTAACCCTTTCATGTTTTCTCACTTTTCGTTCTTGTAGTTTTTCTATCTGTACATCAGTGGTTTGAAATGTACCTTATAATGTTCACAGTTAATGTCTTCATGGATTTTTCTATCCAACACACTGATCTCTTCTACCAGTTCCTCAATAAACTTAGTATTATATTTGACAATAAGTTCCATCAGACCTCCCAACTGTACTGAATTACTCAGTGTTTACCGATTTTTGGGGTCCAAATAATGGTGTGCCATGATTTCCAAGTGGCACCCCTTAATTTCCGATTTCCCGGCGCTTTTGTTTTTTAAAATTTTTATATTTCCCCGCTTTTGAGCTGACGTCATCACATGCGCAATGAAATCAACTCCGTAAAACAGAAACAGCCTGTCAGAATTGAGTTGAAGGGCATTTCTAGCTGCTCAAAGGTTCCAAATCCTTAGTGGGAATAACGTATGCTGCTGCCGTTATGAGAAGGATCTATGTTGCTTATGAGAAGGATCTATGCTGCTGTCATTAAGAGAAGGAAGGACTACAGAGTAATGGACCCGCAGTAGAGCTGTCTGCAGAGGTACCGTTTACATATGCTGCAGCAGAGGTGTGTGATGCTAGGCTGAATATGTTTAGAAGCAGCGGTAAGTAGAGCTGGTGTGCGATGCAAGGCTGGATATGCTGCTGCCCTGCCATTTTTGTTAGAACGTAGAAGGGTTTTAGCTGCCATTTTCATTAGGGTTTTATATGCCGTTTTCATCATATGTGTGTGTGTGTGTGTGTGTGTGTGTGTGTGTGTGTGTGTGTGTGTGTGTGTGTGTGTGTGTGTGTGTGTGTGATTTGCAAATAATAAGAGCATGAATGAATATGTTACAAGAATGCATGTCCTCAACCTATCTAACAAATTTTGTTGTTAAGTATTGAACTACTGTGATAATTAACTATGATGTGTTCAACATAAATAGCGGCTCTCACATACATAAACACACACATACAGAAGGAAAAGACAATTAGCATTCTTACACAAATATGTGAGAAGGCCTCTGCTGATCAGAGTTGCCATTAGGTGATATTTATATGATAAGGTCACATGGTGTGTTGGGCTATTGAATTATGTAAGCAAAAGGCAGCCCTACAGTTTGAGAAGTCTGAGGTACAGCAAACTTCCAATTAATTTTATAAGATAATGAATAGCATACTGCACAGGTAGTTTGTACTGTTTTACAGCTCACAGTTGTGCTTTTCATTATTGTTTTTCTACCAATTACTGATTAATGTTCTGACAAGGTTCATATATATGTTTAACTAAAATTCTTTTACTTCAGTGTATTTTCTTTCAGAGCACCCTAAAATTAGCAGTGGATTTAGTTATAATTGAAAGAACAGACATCTCCCTGGAGTGATAAGGCACCTTCTTAAGGGAGACCTCAGACTGATGCCTGGAATAATAAAAGATCAACAGCCAACTTGTTTCCAGAAAACACGTTCAGTACCATTGGCAACCCCATCCTATATCCCTGTTTAAAATTAGTGCAGTGCTCAAAAACATACTGTGTGTCAACAGAGGACAGAGGTAGGACATAAACAGAGAAAACATGACCCACAACTCTGACTACCATCCTGTTTTGCACCTTCCCAACCACATCTTCATCTTCATATATATATATATATATATATATATATATATATATATATATATATATATATATATATATATATATATATATATATATATGTATACATACATATATATATATATAGAGAGAGAGCATGTGTGTGTGTGTGTGTATGTGTGTGTGTGTGTGTGTGTGTGTGTGTGTGTGTGTGTGTGTGTGTGTGTGTGTGTGGAAGTAGACTTGTATGATGGAAGTGTTCTGAACTGGGCAGTTTTGTCATTATTGGTTCATGCATAAAGTCAGGAAGGTGTATCAAAGAACACATTGATGTGTTTTGTTTTGTGTGCAAGAGGCCTATGACTTGAAAACAGCCAAAAAGTAATCTTTATCCACCACCGGCCACTGTGGCCAGATGCATTTTCTTTGGATGTGTTGTGGGTTTCAATGCTGTTTCGATGAATGAGAGAAGTTTTAATGATAAGTCTGTTTTCATTGTAAGACAGCATTCCTTTGTTTAGCAGATGTCTATTAGTGCCTATGCTTTCTGCTATAAAATGTAAAAATAAAATCCAAATAATCATTGCAGAAGTAAAGCAGTATGCACATTAGTGTTTATGGTAAATGGAGTGAAATAGCCAGGTAAAGGGACATTGGAATGGCTACAGGGGGACTCTGGTGCCATATTTTGGTTGTCTGTTCTTCAGTTTGCATCTGAAAGTTGGTATGCCACAATTCCATTGGAGTGGGTGGGGGTTACATAATTAATTATGCAAATTTTATCTTAATCAGCGTACAGATTTGTATCTATTTTTCATGGGCCTTGTCCAGATTTTTGATGTTTCCAGGTTCAGAGTTAGGAGTTCCATAAATTCTCAATCATGCCCTTCAAACAGCTGAAGCAGTTCTTTATATAATTGTGAGTGAGTTGTTTACTAGGCCAGTGGGATATTTCCAGAGCCTCAGCACTTTTGGGACTCTATTAGTTTTGAAGGACTCCATCAAATATGTACTTTCCAAATGGAGCTTTCAATTTTTTAGCAGCCTATGCTCAAAGGCATCCAACCATTCCAAAAGGCTGCTATAGTCATTCTGTACATCATGAACTGCAAAGTCTAACTTCTTATGAAGCCATTCTTCAATTCTAGGTACTGCATGGTTGCTATTACAATTAAAAACAAGCAGTACATTACCATTTTTGCTATCATGACCTCCATTTGTAGCAGGAGCTGGTGTTGTTAGTGATATCTCAGTGATAAAAACAGGATAGACTCCAACAAGTCATCTTCTATTCATATTCTCACAAACATTTGGAAATTGCAATGAATCACGTCTTTGAGATAATGGTTGCACCAGTAATGTTAAATTACTCATTGAGCAGTTTATCTCTTCAACATCTGGTTTAGTAAGTGTATTTTCTTATGTTTACACCGCTATGTCACAGGCTGTCTTTAGAAATCATATAGAACTGTCAGTTACTCTGGGTGTCACATCCCAAAGGGGTCACAGATTCCTTTACTCCTGTCATATAATTTTTAAGGCCCTTTGTGCGATGTTATTACATTTATTTACTTATTTTGCTTACTGGATGAAGCAACTGTAAAGAAGTCCAAAGCACAATGAAGACAAAAATAACACCTTGCCTTCCTCCTCTTCAACTGCTGCTTTCAAAAGCTGCAGCAACAACAAACAGTTCTGACCATACTACTTTGTCAAGAATTCTTGAAATCCATTTCCTGAGCAGACATTAAACTGTGTATAATAAGTTCACTAACTATATTTCTCTATGTCACCTATCGAGGAGACATACAGCTTTATGTGGCCTCAGTTTATCAACCCAGTCCATACTCCCAAACACCACTAATTTTGATTAATTGCTTGATATTCTCACTCTTTAGGCCTCAAGGTGGTCTTAATATAAATTAGATACTACCATCATTTATAAATAAAGACAAAATAAATAAAAAATAAATGAAATATCCAAGACATCCATGAACTGCTACCTACCTCATGTAATAACCTTCCTATACCACCTTATTTTCTCATTTCCATTTGCTAATTTTTACATCTCGTCCTCACTGAGCTTACTGCTTCTTACATTACCAGCCCTTTGATACATGAGTACTTCCACACATATCCCCCACTGCTTAGAAAGACCTGAATAGCCTTGCCCATAAAGTCCTATACCCTGATCTCTGTGATTGGGGTACCTTAGTACTGCATGGTGGATCATACCACCTCCCTCCACCCCAGCACGGGTGAGACAGCAATGTCCACCTTACTTCCAACCCCCCCCCTCAGCAGCTCAACAAGCACATTTGTTACTCCTGGATCCAGGATCATCTAGGTTGTAGTCATAGCTGCATTCCACTACTCCATGATTTACATGATACTTAGGCATCTAAAAGTTATCTTCTATGTAATGTGCATTTAGCTGAAACATGTAATCTTAATAAAACTTGCAGATTCATAACCCTATTTAACTCTAGATCCAATCACTGCATGCTGAAATCATTCAGCTACTCCCAGTAACCAAACCACTACATTTTTCTTTAAAATTATACTGTTATGTAAATGCTTAAACAGTGTTTTGGTCCCCAAACAGCTATAAATTAATTTATTTATTTATCCTTTACTGAGCAGATTAGCTCCACTAAGCCAGTGGCCTCTTTTCAGGAGAGACCCAAGGTGCTATTTTGTATTACTGGGGGCATTAGCCACTGCACTGTGAAATATCTCATAATCATTTTGATAGGTGCTGTGGTATTACTTTTACATCCACCTGAGGTACTCCCAACTCAAGTAGATGGGGCTTGGTTTCATGTCTCATCCAAAGGATGATGCATTCAGGAGTACAGCACCTCTGTCATGCTGTCATGCTGTACTGCAGTCCCAAGAATTTGAAAATTAATTCAGTCACTCGGAGTGGGAATGGAGCCCACAGTCTTCTGATCTTCCAGCACTAAAGCAAGTGTGCCACCTGCTGAGCCACTGCCACTAAAGTTTATGGAGGTTAAGCATCTGTCTCTTCTTGTCACTATCCAGAACAACCTCATCTTCCAAATCCAATGATTTGTAGGCCACCATTTAATCCAGCTCTCTCTGAAAACATTCTCCATATGGTGAGTTATATTGCTTAGAATTATACCTTCTGACATGAGAAACATTTCTCTTCAGTTCCTTTACACAAATCTGTTCCAAACCATCTCTTCGATAATCTCTGGTGCCTATGTTTCTTAAATGCAAGTTAACACCCACAAACATTGCTTCTCATCCTCTTCCTTTGACCTTTATTGTTCTCTTACCTGCCTCGGCATAATAATCTATTTGCCAGTTTATTGTTGCTCCTTTACATTTTCTTCCAAAAATATCCATTTATTCCTTCTCTTTTCATTTCTTATTAAGTAGATCTAATTCTAAATATTCTTGCTTTCTACTTTAGTTGATTATTATAAGCTATTCAGCACCATGTATTCCTTCATCTATATTAATGAGCAAATCATCCCTTTGCAGATGTGTTTAAAAGTATATTTCATACATAACATATTTTTACTCTTATTCTTTGATCTTTACATATTTGTCATAGCTGCACTTATCTAAGTTGACTTCGACATCTACAGAAACGTTTGCAGTTTGTAGTCATATAAAACTGGTATTGTATCTAAGGTAAAAACTATTGTACATTACAATTTCTGTTTAGTGCCTTCAGTCTAGATCATTTTATATATTAAATGGTCATCAAATATGATCACTTGATATATATATATATATATATATATATATATATATATATATATATATATATATATATAAATATAGAGAGAGAGATAGAGAGATGTTTATGTATTTATTTAAAACATTCAAATATCTCTGTTCTCTGTACTGTAAACAAACAGCAGCTCTGCAGTGGATTCTACCCAAATTCTTCCCATAGGCACTTTAGAAAAGGAAAAACAGGCAAAAAGAAAAACATTTCATTTATCTCATTTATTTTGCCAAAGTAATTAGATGTGTCCTCACAGTGTAAACAGACATAAGCTGTGCAGTGGGTTCTATCTAAACTGTTCCCACAGGCACATTACCAAGGAAAAGGCAAACAAAAAGAAAAACACTTCAGGTATTTCACTTCTTTGCCAAGCTACCTGTGTTTGTCCTCACACCATAAACACACATGAGCTGTGCAGTGGGTTCTACCCACACTCTTCCCACAGGCACCTTAACAAAGGAAAAGCAAGCAAAAAGTGAAAAAAACTTTAGGTATTTCACTTCTTTTCCAAGACACCTGGGTCTGTCCTCACAATGTGAATAGATACCAGCTGTGCAGTAGATTCTACCGAAATCCTTCCTACAGGCACCTTAACAAAGAAAAAGCAAGCAAAAATAAAAAAACAACTTCAGGTGCATTTCCCACTTATGCTGCCAATTGTGCTCACTGTCTTGCACTTCTACTTTTACTTTTTCTTTTTTATAACTCTGTTGAGGTAGGATGTATCTCCATGGTTTCACTTTGTTTCAGTTTTCCCTTAAAAACACTTCCATCTCAACAGATACATTACCTTTAGGGTAAGTGTACCCCAGTAAAGGAATAGAACAGCATAAAATGCTTTATTGTCATACAGTTACTAGCACTGCACTGCTTGTTTGCTTCATCCTGTCATTTCTGAACAATTCATGTATTTGTAATAACTCTTTTGCAGCTCATTGCAATACACAGGCCTTGACTGATTAATGTCCAAGACGGTAGAAGTTGTGTTTTGCTTTACTCCCCTCCCACCCCCAATTTCCCAGCCAACCTGCCCCAGGCCACCTAACATATTTTCTGTGATCTCCACCCAATGTCACACACTCAAGACACACCTCTTATAAAGACACCACCAAAAAACACATAGGCCTCATCTCACTGCCCTCATAGTTAGTACTACAATATTACTGGTTGTCTTAACTCCCACTTACAACCTCCTGTACAAACACAACGCACATCCAATTAGTAAAATGTTCCTCTTCTCACAACTTACCCTATTTTACCTCCTTCTTTTCTATTCACCTCCCTCACCCCTCTTTAACAAATAACAAGCATCTTCATAGTCAATTATCATATCGCTATGTATTACCCTTGCTTCCATAACTTCCTCATCAGTCCCTCCTGCATGTAATCAGACCAAACCTATTCTCCAGCTTACTCTTCTATATGATTAATAAGGGTCAGAAACATTTTCTCTCTGCCTAAAAACACTGAATACCTCCTTCAGACTATTCTCCATAATTTTCATACACCTTCTTAACAATTTACCCAACCCAGGTCCAACAAATCCTTTTTCGCAACATCAGAACTACTCTCTTCCTCCACTGGCCTATGTCATCCTTAAGGCACATAGCAACAGAAACAAGTTAGACCACATAAGTGCATCTATTTCCCAGCATAAACCAGACATTGTAGCAATCACAGAATCCTCAGTCAAAAAAAGACTCCCCTCAATGTCCACCACTTTCTAACCTCCTTCAAATATGTCAGTGATGCCAGACAAGACAATCGGGTGGAAGATCTCTAATTATATACAGAAATAACATAAACCCAAAAGTTATTGCTAAAGGAAACACCTCCTCAGACTCCAGTCTTAACTCAATTCTCCTAAAATTTCAAACTTACAAAGGCAAACCACTACTGATCACTACAGCATAACTACCAGTCCCTGCTTCCCTAAATAAATTCAAATTACTCATCACTGACAGCCTTAGTAACTGTCCAAGAAATTATACCATAATCATCCTAAGTGATTGCAACCTTAACTATCTTGGCTGTCTTTCATCGTTCAATGTGGTATAACAAAAGTTTCTCCAGAAGATATCCTTAAAGAATTCAACAATCTCTCTTCAATAAACTAAAAACCTTCAACAGATCATGCTTTGCCCATCCCACCATTATTCACTTCAAATGCATACATTCTAAAGAAGCTTCTATTCTGGTTGCAAATATTTCCACTGACACCCCTCCTGGATCTGACAACATAAATCCTGCTTCATATACTACTGCAAAGAGCATCTATGTCTTCCTATCACCCATGTATATAATCTGTGTCTCACAAAAACGTCATGCCACAGATTTGGAAAACTGCTCTAAATAAACCCCCTCCCAAGATAAATCAGCCCAAAATATACCTGTCACTTCAGTCCAGTATCCATCCTCCCAATTCTGGGCAAACTTCTTTTTAAAGATAGTCTATAACCAACTCTCTCTATATATACCCAGCAGTACCACCTGCTCTTCTCCAAACAACATGGATTCTAGTCCAGACTAAGTCCTAGAATAGCACTTTGGTCCCTAACTAATGGCATCCTGCCAAATTCTGACAGTGGCTTCCTTATAGGTGCCCTATTTATAGACCTGACAAAGGCATTTGACCTCATTGACCACTATCGTCTCAGAAACAAACTAATTGAAATTGGTATTAGTCCAGGCATCACTTCCTGGTTTAAAAAAAAAAAAAACTTCCTCACTGACAGACACTTCAAAGTAAAACATGGATCCTCTCAATCAGAATATGTACCTATTACCAAAGGTGTACCACAAGGATCTATATACCTTCCTCTTCTCCATATTCATTAACAAACTTCATTGTGACCTTCTATGTCCCATTTGTCCCCTTTGCTGATGATGTCATCATTTACTGGTCAGGTCACTCTCACACCAACATTTAGTTCCAGCTCCAGTCAGAATTACATGAGCTCCACCAATTGCTCATGAACCATTATCTACTTCTGAACTCCATCAAGACCAAAACACTCCAAACTATCTTTAATAGCATCTACCCATTCATTATAAAAGCAGCTGTCTGTGGGCATCACTGTATCATCCTAGAAAAAGCCAAATGGCTACCCATAAAATAAAGTTCCAACCTAACTTTAGGATCCCAGTTTTACAAACTACTCCATCTCCACACATTTAATCCCCTTGTAGCTAGACGTCATAAAAAATGCTCTTACAAACTGAGACACTACTCACAACCCACACCAACTCTCAGTAACCCTAAAACCAAACTCTACAACACTGCACATGCTTTCTCCTCTCAGGGGGCTACTCTTTGGCAAGATCTCCCCATCAACATTAAGGAATTCAACAGATATTACTAATTTAGATTGCAGCTCCGAAAGCTCTTCTTCATCCAAGCCAAATGCTCCTGGATATGTCACCTAACCTATCTCCTTTGTGAGACTCTTCTTCTTTCTCAAGATTTACTTAAGATTGAACCACTTTAGAAAGTAATGTTTATATTTTACATTACGCTTTGCTGATTGTACATTGCAATATTGTTCACTGCAATGTATATGCAGTGTTTTCTATGTAATAACTCTGAACTACTCTGCTATTGTTTGCATTTTTGTATTTTGTTTTTGTGTGTAACGCTTTGTATTTCACATAGGCTGAGCCTGCAATTGGTCACTGTTGATCAGTGCACTATCGCAGTAAACAAATATTAATAAAATAACATAAAATAAATAATAAAGAATAAATAAAATTAGCAGGTTGCCATCGGACTTTTGCATGTTCCTTTATGTCCTTGTCTCTTCTCTAGGCACTCTGTTTTACATCAGTATATGCTTGGGTCTCTTACCTTACATCAATTTTGCCTTCCTAGCATCTCCCAGTATTATAATCCTTGGTTTACCCTTTCTGCCATATTGTAATATATATAAATGTCATTTTGTTTAGTTCCAAAAGCCCTTGTCCAGAAAATAGTATTCTGTTCATGAACAAATACTGTTGGTCTGGTAGTGTTTAGTGCTGGTTGTGGCATATACAGACAACTGCCTTTCATGTTTTTGTGGAGGCCTACCATAGGCCTCATTCCTTTGTTAATTTTTCATTTTCTAGCTAGCTTTTCTGTGGATGTTTGTCTAGTTGTACATAAGACATTTTAAAACTATTTCTTTCCCGAATTGTCAGAATTTTCTACTATCTTAAATATGAATAATTACCAGTGACAACCTGTTTACACAAACCATTGGTTTCAAGCATTGTAGACAGTAATCATATTACCGTCATTGTCATGTTTAATTCCATATCAGTCATTTCTGGCCCAAACAGTAAGCATTCACCGTAACTAAGAACAAACAAACTGTTACAGGATTCACAGTATCAGTAACAGTATATTGCCAAGATGCATGACTTCCACCAAGTAAGTATCTAGAAGTGTTTATGCTGCTGCTTATTTCACCACTTGACATTAACAGTAGATTCTAAGCTGTGCTGTCAATGGCAATGAACTGTATTTTTTATTTTACTAGGTACCCTTATGTCCCAGCATTCTCAAAAGCATTTTAGTCAGAATTACAACTCTGGAAGAATGTACTAAGATTCTCTTCTACACAGATAAGTACCTACCTCTGTTAGCAAAGTTTGAGCGTAATAGGTCACTGGCCTCAGGTTATGTTTTTATGACTAATTCACATTCTTGTGGAACTGTAGGGTAATTTCTGGTCTCCCTTTGCTTTATAGCACTTGTCCTAGATAAATGTGTGATGATTCAATAGCAGGTATCTGTTGAACAACAGTTCCTCTGCCTCTTCATGCAGCAGGCATGACATTCTGTTAGTATTATCATGTTGTCTTGATTCCTTTAGGCAAATGCCCCACTAGGAAATGGGGTCAGCATTGTATCTTATGAGAATTACATCTTATGTGGAGCATTGTGTATGAAGATGTGGAGCATCTTCATTATGTGATTGTTTCATAATGCCTGCTGTAACCGACCCAACCTCTATTTACTCCACAACCAGAATAATGTCAAGCAATAACAAATCTCTACAACATGTCAGAGATACATATGGATTTGAAAAGTCAGCTGTGGCCTATAACTTCTTCAGATGCTAGAGGTGGACAAGACATGCTGGCTACATCTCGGATCATGAACTCTAACAGCTTGCCACTTTGCATGATCGTCATCATCATCATAATCATCATGCATTACTGCCACATCCTGTGCTCAACATGGGACATTACAAAGTGTAACACTGCAATGGCAAGCTCCTGTGCTGGCTAAATTGGACGATCCTGAGTTGGAAGATTTCAATCCATTAAAGAGATTTTACTCTGCAATGCCTCATAGTAAAATGTCTCAAAACTGCTGCAGAAGACAGCTCAAAGATGGATGAAATATTCCCACCACAAACACACACACACACACACACACACACACACACACACACACACACACAGACACACACACGCCTGCACACACGCACGCACACACACACACACACACACACACACACACACACACACACAGACACACACACGCCTGCACACACGCACACACACACACACACACACACACACACACACACACACACACACACACAGACACACACCTCAACTTTTTTGCTCAAAAATTCTGGATAAAGCTGAAATAAAGGGGGGGCAAATCAAGGACAATTTTTAATATTATTCTAATTTGCTTAACAAGTTAGTAGAACAACTAATAAGTGGTTTCGCATCAATATACATTTTCAGAACATAATACCTATTAAATTCTAATGCAGGAATTCTTGACTGACTATACATCTGAAGAAATACAGTACAGACTGTAGCATTAAAACATGAATTTAAAAAGTGAAATAATAAAAGGGAATTTGAACAGCACCTACAATGCATCAAATGAAAAAAAGAGATCATACCGACTGTTTCCCTTTTAGTCAGTACAGATAATGCATAGCCTCAACTAAAAATGTTGTTCGAATGTGCATCTGTGAAGCTGGTCAGCTGCACTTCACAAGATATAAATGCAAACGGAGATAACATAGTAGCATATCATGTAAAGTAGCCATGTACAAGTCAACTTCACCTAACAGAAGACAGGGACAGCACTATTTCATCTCTGTTTTACACAAGTACAATGTTGCTTACAACTAGACCCCATAGCTACAACAAAACACTCTTGCACTGCAAAGTTGCCCATTATCCACTGTCAATATATGGCTGCCTACCAGAATATATATCCTGTTTTATATTAATGCAGGCTTCAGGCAGAGGACACTGTCCATAAGCTAATGCTTAACTGCTTTCAACCACAAACATATATTATTTTATGTAGCTATTTGTTTGTTTATTGTGTAAATAAATAGAAAAAAACAGGTAACAATACCACTGTACAAAGTAGCCACAGCTGTGGCATCATACTTTTACTCCAGTGCTGGACATGAACTCTTCTGGATCTGTTAGGCCTAGGCTGCTGTCTGAATTGTCCTTATTATAATCTACCATTCTACCATTGCACATAAGTTTACCTCATTGTCAAATACTGACTGTTTTCCCAAAATATGCATTCAGGTAACAAACAAATGGCTAAAATAAATAAATAACATTAATGCAGAGTGACTATTTTGTGCAATATGTCATTACTTCTAGATTGTTGCCTCATCAATGATATGATCAGATGTACATAAATTATTATGCATGCAGAGATGTAAGATCACTTCTCCTTGTCATTTATCTCACTACTGGGACTTATTTCACTGAGCAAGATTTCTTGAAATTCAAACTGCTGAACAAAATCACTTCACTTACTAATGTCCATACACCACAGACATGGTGGAAGCCACCAACTATCAAATAGTGTGGTGGGATCTATTACAGATAGTGCCTAGAAATGTATCAGCCTGATACCAAACTTTTTTTCAAAGATTTGGGGAAAGCAATTTCATTAAAAAAAATTATAATCTAGCAGAAAGTTCCAGATATTTTCACTAAGGCTGGAGATATGGTAATGCACAATCTACAATGTTTTTTATGATTTTTTTAAATAAGACAATTAAAAAGAATACATAAATACACAATTGCAAGTTATAATGATTTCATTTCAAATCATCTATCTGATAAGCTAGATTCTATTTTTGACTGCATCCCATGAGCAGATGTTGGGCACAATTATGTGTTGCTGCAGATTTCATTGACACAGTGTATATAACATCTCACTCCTGAGTAGTGAAAGGCAACTTGATCTGCATGCAAAACTGACAGGAAACCGGGTAATGAAGCAATACGAACAAATGTCTTCAGTGAAGGTTGCATTTTTTAACAAGCAATTTATTTTTCCACAAAATGAAAAAAAAAATGATTAGCTAAAAGCAGTGAAAATGGAAAAAGAGATGTTTTTCTCAGAAACCACACTGCAGTCATTGCCTGACCTTGAGAAAATCAATGTCTCCAACTCCATGATTACAGATGTTTTGGTACATTACATCAACTTGTTGCTATGTGGCCTAATTTCCAAGTTTAGCATTTCACCTTACACTGTTCAAAGTCATCCCACTTTCTGTAAACTTTTAATATGAAATATGAATCAAATCAAAGATTACGTATTGCATCTCCTTCCACTTAATTTAATGATTTGGCTGGTCCAAGTATATAACCTGTTATTTTTAAGCTAATCATTAAGGTCTTTTAGGCTAGCATGTGCTCTGCACTTATTAAGTGTATCATAATGATAACCAGTCAAATACAAAAATTTATAATATTCTGCAAATGTGTGGTCAAATATATTCAGTGTTTAATACTGTGTATGAGAGAAAAACAGATTCTGCATAACCTGAGAGTATAGGTCCTGAGTAATGCCTAACATGTCTATTAATCTCAGGATTTATCGAACACATTCAGATGTGGTGTGTGGCTCTGAATGCCTTCACTGCCAGTTCCAATTTGTCAATCAACAGCAGCATCAACAGTATCAATATTACATATATAGTACAGTTTTGTACCTACCATAAATGTAGATGTCCGAACAGGATAGCATCTGCAGTCATAACAAATGGGTTGTCCTGTCGTCAGGCAGCCCTTCGGTCGGCCGGATTCCAAAGTCTGGGTCTGGCCTCGGCTGGTGTCGCACTTCACCCGACGTCATCTCTGCTGGTCTTCGGGTATAAAGGCATCAGCCGACGCCATTTTCCTTAGTGTTTCTTGCCCCAGATGCCAGTTGCCCTTTTGGAAAGCTAAATTTTGGATAAATGCCAATGTTTCCAAAAAAGTAGAAGGCAAACATAAACAATAAGCATGTATGTACATATATACAAACAAATACACCATAAGAGACCCCCCCTAGCTAGCTATTAGGAGGGTAAATACCCTAGGAGTACCACAGAGGGGAAGGAGGGTGGGTAATCCTGACTGCAGATGCTATCCTGTTCGGACATCTACATTTATGGTAGGTACAAAACTGTACTATGTCCTTCAAGGATGCATCTGCAGTCATAACAAATGGGTAGAATACCATAGCCAAACTAGGGGAGGAGGAAGAAGAATTATGGTGTAGTTAGGATCCCTTGCAATACAGCAGTGGCAAACCCTGCTCGGGATCTAGAGTATAGAGATAAGTTATAATGCTTGGCAAATGTATGCACGGAGGTCCAAGTAGCCGCCTCAATAATGTCCTTAGTTGCCACTCCTCGTAAGAAAGCTGTGGTAGTGGCTGTAGCCCTTGTAGAGTGAGGTCTTATGTTCTGTGGAATTGGTTTTCCATGGTAGGAGTAACAGAATCTTATGCAATTTCCTATCCATTTGGAGATTGTCTGTTTGGAAATTGCTTTTCCTTCCCTTCCTGTTGCATAGGCTACTAAAAGCTGGTCAGTTTTTCTGTTACCTTTGGTTCTGTCCAGGTAGTAGCGTAACTGTCTATGTACATCCAAGGTATGCAGCAGTCTTTCCCCCCTGTTCTGTGGATTGGGAAAGAAGGTAGGTAGGTGGATTGCCTGGTTTAGAGACACTCTGGATACCACCTTAGGCATAAATGTAGGATTAGTTCTCATGGACACTCCATCTTGATGGAAGATTAGGAAGGGTTGTACTGCCATTAAGGCCTGTAGCTCTGAAACCCTCCTTGCCGAAGTAATTGCCAGTAGGAAAGCAGTTTTCCATGATAGGTGTTGAAGATCTGCTGTTGCTGCTGGTTCAAATGGAGGGAGTGTCAATTTTTCTAGCACAAAGTTCAAGTCCCATGCTGGTAATGGTGGTTTCCTAGGAGGTTTTACATTCTTGATTCCTCTGAGGAACTGTCTGAGTAGAGGATGTGAGAAGACAGGGGGATCGAAGCTGTATTCTGCAGAAATAGCTGATGCATGTATCTTGATGGAGGAATAGGACAGGCCTGTATGGAGAAGCTCTGCCAAGTACTCCAGGATGTTAGCAATATCTATCTTCGACACATCTTTTCCTCTTTCAGTACTCCAAATGACAAACCTTTTCCATTTTCCTGCATAGTTCCTTCTTGTTGAAGGTCTGCGGGCTTCAAGGATAATGTCTTTAACCCTTTGGGATAAATCTGGGTTAGTTGCTGTTATGTGATGTTCCAGGCAGTCAGTTGCAGAGTTTTTAGGTTTGGATGCATGATGTTGTAGAGTTAACATCAAAGGCATCAGGGGTAGTGTCCACATTCTCCCCCGAGACATGCTCCTCAGCAATGGATACCAGTGTTGTCTTGGCCAATTCGGAGCTATCAGAAATATCCTTGGACGTTCCTCTTTGATTTTCAGTAGTACCTTGTGCATCAAAGGAAGAGGTGGAAATGCATATGCTGTCAGGCCTTTCCAACTGAAGGATAGAGAGTCCACCTTCCATGCAAGTGGGTGGTATGTCCTTGTGCAGAATTTCTTGAGCTGGTGATTGAGTGGGGATGCGAATAGGTCTATTTGTGGCATTTCCCATATTTTTGTGATGGCCTTGAAGATGTCCGGGTGTAGCATCCATTCGTGAGCATCCGAGGTAGTTCTGCTTAACATGTCTGCTAGGGTGTTTTCTTTTCCCGGTACAAACATTGCCTGTAACTGGATGTTGTAGCTCAGAGCCATATTCCAAAGGTCCAGAGTCATTCTGCATAGGGGGTATGAATGAGTGCCTCCCTGTTTGTTGATGTACCACATGACTGTGGTGTTGTCTGTCCTTATCATTAAATGGCCTTCTTTGAGGAAAGGTCTGAAATTCTGGATTGCTAGTTTTACTGCCAGCATTTCATTTGATTTATGTGCAGGTGCAGCTGGTCTGGAGTCCATAATCCTTGTATGCATTTGTCCAACAGGTGTGCCCCCCAGCCTAGGTCTGAGGCGTCTGTTGTGATGGTTTGGCTTTCTTGAAAGTTGTGGAAGGGCAAGCCTGGGTTTGACTGGCATGCTTGAGCCCACCATAGGAACTCCTGTTTCAGGCATGGAATTAGTGGGATTTCGGTTTCTAAGCTGTGCCTGTGTTGAGACCATAAATTCTTTAGGTACCACTGTAGTTTTCTCATATGCAGTCTGGCATGGGGGACCAGGATTATGCATGATGCCATGAAGCCCAAGGCCTGCAGTACTTTTCTTACTGTTAGTTTGTTCTGCTTTGTTAATGTCAAGAAGTAAAGAGGGAGTTGTTCTTGTTTTTCTGCAGTTAGGAATGCCATCTGTTTTGCTGTGTCCAGTTCCGCACCCAAGAATGTTCTTGTTTGGGATGGTATCAGTCTTGACTTTTTTAAATTGACTGTGTATCCCAGAGCTTGTAGTAAGCAAATGACTCTTTGTAAGTCTTTTGTCAGCTTGCTTTTGTTGTCCGCTTGTATCAGGCAGTCGTCCAGGTATGGATAAATTTGGATTCCCTGAAGCCTGCAATGAGCGATTACTGAAGCCAGGCATTTTGTGAATACTCTGGGCACAGTAGATAAGCCAAAGGGCAATGCTGAGAATTGATAATGCTCTGATCCTGCAAGAAATCTGAGGTATCTTCTGCAATTTGGTCATATGGGGACGTGCAGGTATGCCTCCTTGAGATCTAGAGTTACCAGACAACACTCCTTGCCCAGCATGGGAAGAAGTTGCTGTAGGGTCAGCATTTTGAATTTTGCGACAATGATGAATGTGTTTAAAATGGACAGGTCGAAAATAGGTCTCCAACTTTTCTCTTTTCTTGGTACTAGGAAGAGTCTGGAGTAGAATCCTTTGCCCTGTTCTGTTAGTGGTACTCTTTCCACAGCTCTCATCTTTGTTAATTGAGCTATCTGTTTTAGAGCTTCTGTTTTTTGATTTGGAGGTAGGTTTGGCATTCCTATTTTTACTGGTAAGGTGTGGAAGTGAAACCTGTAGCCTTGGTCTATGGTTTGCAAAATCCACTTGTCTTTTGTGATATAGTGCCAGTTTTTTGAAAATAAGGCTAACTTTCCGCCTAAAGGTGCTGCTATTTGTTCCCTGGTAGGCGGTGTCAGAGCCAAGTCACTGTGATTGTCCTGTTGCAGTGGCAGTGGTTGTGTCTGTGCCTCGCTGGTTATTGCCTTGCCACTGGCGTCCTCTGTAGGCACCTCCTCTGGATTGATTTCTGCCTCTGGAACGTCTATTCCTGCCTCTCTGAGATTTTGAGGAGTCTGGAAAGGACCAATTTTTGGAAGGCCAGTTCCTGCTAAACCTTGGGGGCTGAACCTGTAAGAAGTCCTTAACTATTTGTACAGATTTTGCCTTCTCTTCCATTTTCTTCATTACTTGCTGAGCAGGGGTACCAAATAGACTGGCCTTATCCATAGGAGCATCTAACAGCTTTGCTTTAACATGATCCGGCAAGACCTGTTCTTTCAACCATGCATGCCTTCTTATCACTGTGCCAGTCATGGCTGATCTAAATGAAGCCTCCAGTGCATCATAGCCACATTTTAAAGAATGGTTACTAACCTGCTGAATGTTATTCACCATTTCTAAAACATATTTCTTATCTAAGGAGTCATCAGAGGACAGTTTCTTAGTTAACTGATCAAGCATAAACTCTTGGTATTGGATCATATGAAACTGACAGTTCAAAGCTCTAGCTGAGAGAGTAGCAGAGGTGTAAACTTTTTTCCCCCATCTCTCTAAGGACCTGGATTCCCTTTCAGAAGGGAGAGGGTTCTTTGCTGAGGTCGAAGCTACTGCCTTAGGCCCCTGGGAGATAGTCTCAGGATCTGCAAGTGGGGCCTTGTATAGGTAGTGATGAGTGTCTGGTACCCTGTAAAACCTATCTGGTTTGGCAGGGGCTGGAGGTAAAGTATCAGGAGCAGTGCAAACATCATTAAATGCATCATCCACAACAGGCAGAACTGGAGGTATAGCTAAGGGCCTATGTTGTGGTAAGTGTAGAAAGGTCCTAAGCCTTTTCTTGAATCTGAGAAATCTTGTCCCTGCCATTGGAATTGTTCTCTCATGGCATGTAAGGTTTCCCAAAGGAAAATTCCTCTGGTGGAGAGGCAGATGGAATAGATTCTTCAGCATCGGAATCTTCATAAGTAGAAAAAGGAGCCTCTGGATGGTCTGTAATGTCTGAGTCATCCGAAGAATCATCAGAGGACACTGGCTCTGGGGGCTCTGCTCTAGGTCTCTTTTCTGGAGGCTGAGAGGCCCTGTCTGGGTGAGATTGGGATCCCCTAATTAAAGAGATGAGATCCTCTGCCAGAGTAAGCATTTGAGAACTGGAACTGGGCCTGTGTGAGGGGGGCTTAACAGGCACAGATTTAGCAGTTTTGGCTGCTTTGGCCCTGGCAAAGGCCTTAATAGACATGGCTGCAGGAGGCCTAGCAGCACCATGTGCTGGGGTACAGACATCCAAAGGGATGGTGTCTGATAATTCACTAGAAACCACATTAGTAGGCAAAACTTCAGAGGCCGATTCAACTAGGGTAGCAGGAGCCTCGGTAGTAGTCATGGATTCGGCTGAAGATTGACCCGTTTGCTCGGTTTCGGCCGAAACCGAGACACTCGCGGTTTGCTTAACCGTGGTTTCGGCCGAAACCGCGGACCGCGAGTGTTGGTCTTTTTCTTTGCGTTTTTTAACAACTTGTGTAGTCGGAGGATCCGACGGCATAATGTACGCAAAATCTGAGCCGAAAAACTGTTCAGCAAACTCCGACCGACGTCTAAGCGTTCGTCGGTTGAAGGAAGCACAGGCTAAACAGGCTGCTACGTCGTGGTCTGGACCTAAACAAGGTAAGCAGTAAGAGTGGAAATCTTTATGAGGTATTTGTTTCCCACAAGTTAAACAGTTATTTACTTTTTCTGACATCGGCTGAGGCAAGAAAGAGTCCCCAACGGGGTACTTAGCTTTTAGAAGTCTTCGAAGTAGTATTCGGTAGTAGTAATCTCTGGATCTGACCGACCGGCACTTGCGAACAGCTTCTGCTTCGGGCGCCACGCGGCAAGAAAGACTAAGGAAAATGGCGTTGGCTGATGCCTTTATACCTGAAGACCAGCAGAGATGACGTCGGGTGAAGTGCGACACCAGCCGAGGCCAGACCCAGACTTTGGAATCCGGCCGACCGAAGGGCTGCCTGATGACAGGACAACCCATTTGTTATGACTGCAGATGCATCCTTGAAGGACACATATATATATATATATAATATATATATATATATATATATATATATATATATATATACTTTTGTTTTACCATAAGCAAATTACAGCATTAAAGTTGCAAAAGTACTTCCTCACCCTCAGGCTGTCAATTAATTTCAGCAATTTTCTGAACTATTTTAGGATTTTGATTTACCAGACATGGCAGGACAGACCACATTTCCATATCCCCAGAAACAGCCCCCAGTTCACCTTGATTTCATACCCATGCAGACCGAGAGATAAATGCCTCCAATGCACCCTGACAATGCCTTGGGTCCTTTTCTCTGAGGGCAGTGATTGATGTACTGCAGTGGAAGTGCCAGTGGTATCTTCACAAGGTAGCCAAATGCCTCAGCTAACCACCACTTAACCTAGAAGAAGAATGTCTGCTTTATGAGATCTTCATGGGCTAATGAGGGTCTCCCTCTGTTACTGTGAGTAAGTCAAGAAGGAACTTCATTTATGTTGTATACGGAACTTCCCAAGGTACAATATCCTTATCCTGAAAATACCCTGATCTCAGACTTGGAGGTGCCACTTCCCAGCTGACCACTTCACAATCATCAATTTCTGCAACTAAACTTGTGACAGTTGAGACAAAGGTGCATTGTGAGCCATGACTGTAAGATAGCTGACATCTGAGTGTGTCAGGATGGATGGCCACAGCTGACAATGACATTGTCACAACAGCAGTATGCATAATCGTGGTAGGGTTAGCATGTGCCTGGCCAATTCACATCTGGACTCTCCCATGATCAAATACTGCATTGCTTGCAAAGTTAGATTGTAGGGCAGTTACTGAGTGTTTCTTCAAAACACGCATGCAAGCTACAGTTAGCTCTGGAGACCTGAAATGCAGTATCTACTCTCTATTCCTCTACAACATGTCCTTGTACAGGTGCTGCACTTTATCATTCAAGCTGTTGTGCACACTCCGTACCTCCTCAGTGCTGCTGGTTCTATTTGTCTAGTTCAATTGCTGATTTGCACTGAGCATTGTTCTCATATGAGGGATTGACCTGAAGTCAAGGTGGAATTGCAAGCCACTCTCACCTTTCCTCTTTGGTAGGGATGTGCACAACAAAGGCAATGAGAATACCAGATAATATATGGGATGGGTACATATGAGGACACTGACAGAGCCTCACAGTAAAAGGGCCAGCTTGCACTTGTGATGTAGAATCAGACAATACATTCACAGGGGCATGTGCTGTTGGTGATATGGATCAGCCTTCCCGCAGTAATGTTACAGACAGTGTAATTTTGCTACTGGACTGTGCCATGTTCACATGTTGTCATTACCAGCCACAGCAGACAAGATGACATTAGACGTGTAATGTCCTACTGTGCTTGCCCTTTCACCAGTGCATTTTGTGAAAACATGAACACAAAATACCTTTTGGTAGTACTCGCGCATATACTTAAACCCTTACACCTCTCCACCACGGATTCATAGTGGTACACTAAAGTACATGCATATAGCATATGAAGACATACCTGTCCTCATCAGTGTGCGTGTTTGCAGGTGCATCTCAGATGTACCTGAAAGGATAAATATACAGAAAGTCCTTGGTGATTCAGTCCTGTCAACTCATGCAGAGTACCTTACTTTACTCCATTGAAGGCACTAGAGGTTATAATAAATCTTTTTTGCTACTTTGGGCTATGGACATTTTTTGTCGAATACATGTTTCATCTGTTTTCTAGTTGTTTTTGGTACCTTACCATATAGACTTGAACCATACAGACTTGTATCTTGCTCAGCTCCTATATAAAAGCCCCTTCTGGGTATGTGTGTCTGGTTTACTCCCAACAGAGAATGACACCACATACTTCTCCACTTCTTTGAACTTCTTCTGTGTTACTCTACTACCGACCATGATGGAAATCTCCATGGGGTGAGCCCATGCCTTGTCATTTGCAGAAATTATAACATCAAGTATTTTTCCTATATCTGTTACACTGAACTATTATGCCCTCCCTTTGTGTAATGCACCACTTCCTACTATACCTGCTCCCAAGGCATCTTTTCTATGGTGCATTTTCTAAGGAAGTACATGCTGAGAGACTGTAGTAACACCTCTGTGTTCTGGTTAGTGAAGTTTTCCAATTGTTTCCTCTCTCATGGTTTCACAGCAAGCCATATATGCCCATAGGTTACATATGTCAGTGAATAGGTATGTCAGGCACTTAGTTGAAGTCATGCTCAGCACGCCTGCATGGAAACATTTGACCAATATGCCCATACACATAACCTATATGGGCATGTAGTTCAGTGGCACTGCCCTAAGAAAGTTTGGTAGCCCCTGTTGCTGCACTATGTTGCATGTCACAATATATCTGACTGCACATCTGTGTAAAAGAGTGCTTCCATTTTGCCCCTGAAGTGAAACAGTGATCATGGTTTCCTCAAGTGTGTAAGTTACAGGGCTCTTGCACTGTGCCTACCAAGGATGGCAAGATATTTTTTTTCCACCTGAACAGGGACTTCCCAGAGTACCTGATGTGAGAGTTAGAAGGACCTTTGAGCAAAGGAGATGTGCAGCTTCAGCTTGCCACAAAGGTGAATGATGTTACTGCACTTGCCAATTTAGAGAGCAGTCTTAGTAAGAGTACATTGACCTTGGTGCCACAGTGTCCTGATCCAGCAAGAGGAGGAAAGATTACGTGAAAGAGAAAGCCATGTATCAGAATCATTCTTCCCCCTCTTATTGTAATGCCTCATGTACCTGTGTACTGAGACATGACTACAGTAACTTACAATGGTGAATAAGTGAGAGATAAATGGCAGGATATTACAATGCACAGGAGTGACTCTCCTAGTAGTCTGATGTGTATATCATGAATGACACTACTCTATCGAAATTTGCCTGTATGTGTACAATATATGCGTGTGTGTGTGCGCGCGCATGTGTGTGTGTGTGTGTGTGTGTGTGTGTGTGTGTGTGTGTATTAATTTGATCTCTTTTTCACACATAGATTATCTATGTTTAAATAAATAGCACTACAATATCTGCCTTCACCCACGAAACCTGCAGAGCTTTAATACTTCCCCAGTTCAGATAAAGGGGGTTGATCAGTCATGGCAGACAGTGAATTATCCTTAGTAAGACCATTAGGAGTGGCATTCTTAATTTTTGGCCAATTAAATGGAAAGGTTGTAAGTATAAAGATCAATGGGGTTATGTGGCATTATTTGTCTTTATACTGGTATAACTACTTAAGTAGGCATGGACTTTCACCAAAAGGAAATCACTACCACGCAAATAATATTTTAATACATTTGAAGCACACTTAACAAGACAATTCTTCTTAACTATAGCATTCTGCTTAGGAAATGGCAATCATAGAATAGCCTCAGAACATATCTTAGAGGCATCAGAGGCATGTCTCTGAAATATGCATTGTGTGGAAATGCTAGAAAAAGTAAAATGGGATGAAAGGACATGTCAGAGCTCAAGACTTAAAATGCTCTTCTTGTGTCTTTACTTTCATGCGACCTCTTAGTATCATGTCAGGGTAACAAAATGTGGAATAACTTTTCTATTATATGCTATATTCCCCCCACCACCCCCAAAAAATTATTCTATGTTCAGTGATTCAATATGGTCAGTTCAGGATAGCTTCTGCTTGTCCAGTCTGGGATTTTACTACACCTTACCTAATAACATTTCCAAGATTCACAGCTTTTACCATTTCCATGTGCATCTATATTACATAATTGAACTTTTAAAGGTTCGAGCGTCATATGGACGACACCATATGATTGAACTTTTAAAAGTTTGAAAATATAATAAAAAAATAAACCAAAGAAGAAACCTACGTAAACGGTTTAAGCAAGGGGGCAAGCCCCACTGCACCCACCACACCCTCAGCTCTTTAAATATACCAACTCAGAGATTGCACTACAGTGTAGAAAAGGGAAATCTTCCCATTTCACACTGTATGGAGATCTCCATTGAAATGTTCAAACTTTTAAAAGTTTGATCATATGGTGTCGACCATATGACATTCGAACTTTTAAGAGTTCGGCAAGGTAATATAGACTCTTTCCATGTTACATTTGTCAATATTTAGAGTCAGTATAATTAGTCTCACAGATTCAGTAATGTCCATAAAGGATATTAGTGAGGCCAGACTGTTGACCTTTAATGTCTTACTTTCACACATGCTCCACTACTTTCAAGCTCTTCTACCAGGCAAATGAACTGGGTCCTTCAAACATTATGGTAAATGGATAAAGGACATTCTGAGACTATAATTTAATATTAATAGTCTATGATTTTTCCATTGCTTCTTGGGTTTTCAAGCTTATTCATGAACATTTACTTGTTTTTGGAAGGTATTTGTGCTTCAATAGAAATATTATCAATTTTTATCTGCGTATGTTAAAATAAAATAAATATATTTTTTTTGTATCTCATGTCACCAACGTTTCTGCGCTGTATATTACAAAACTGTTTATGTATTTATAGTTTCCTAGGTTTATGTATTTATACATGTATTTACAGGTACACAAGAACATACTTAATAAAGTAAATTGAAGGTCATAATATTTAACCAACATCCTGAAATGTCAGAATGTTGGAGTCTTGCAATGTTGAAATCAAAATACCTATTAATAGTATAAGTGTACTATATATGTATACTGCCCCAGAACATAGCAAGCCAACAAACAATATCACTCATGTTACTGAAACTTAGAAGCAAGCACTAATGCGGGTCTTGAAGGTGAGGGCAAGTCCAGCCCTGTACACATGCGTGAGTGGGTATTTTGATATAAATATTTTAACATATCAGCATTATGACATTTCGATATTTTATATTCAGTGTTATAAATTTTGTATATAGCTTTTCTGTAAAATGACATAGACCGTTTATATATATATATATATATATATGTATAGGTTTGGCAACAAACCGATTTGTCCAGGGACATCTTCAATAGGGTGTTAGGCAAATATATTAGTGAAATGTAGGAGGGT
>NC_056729.1:123807119-124044619 GCF_019279795.1 Protopterus annectens
ATAAATACAAAAATGCTTTCATCATCTAGAAACTTGTGACTGGAGAGGCAATGCAGTACTGTTCATAATATTGCTCTAGAGCAAAAGAATGCAAGAAAAGAATGTCAAGGGACTATAAAGTGAAAATTCAAGTTGTAAGTTATGAAATGCACCTTTTCACAATCAATTACATTTCCATTTTGCAGCCTACATGAATCAGGTACTTCAGCAGTATCCTACAGCCATTTCATTTTTGCACAGCATTAAAACATGTTTATACTTCTGACATATATATAACTATCTTGGGTAATTTATTCCACGGTTGAGAGATTCATTCTGAGTAGATTATTTTTTTCTTTCACAACACCTTTTTTCTGAAACTGCACTTAGCAACATGGAACCCTGACTGGAATTTATGATCCAATTGTGAAAAATCTAGGTAATATTTTACAAAGAGCATGTCCTATGAAATAACCATATTCATAATTCATACTAACAGAAAATGCAGCACGTACAAGCTCTGTGGTATTTTTGAGCTAATCAGCTGACCTTTAACTCTACAATGAAGTTATATAACTGTGTGTTTCCTTCTAATAGCTCTATTTGTATTTGTGCCTCTTTTTAATGTATATACTCTGCATGGTATCCAGAAGTTTAAATAATCTGTAAACTAAGGCAGTTTCAGAATGACCATTATGTGCTTACAAGACTTTTAATCCACAACACCAGTCTATCCGCTTAATGTCTGCAGGAATACATTTTGACAAGGCATGTCGATATATCTGTGCTACACTATTCCTCACAATGCAGGCCTCCAGGAAAATTAGTACCAGAAAGGTTATAATGAGAAAAAATTCTCAGTAAAGCTTCCCTATTCTGGGTAACATTTGGTGATAAAATAAAGCCCTTGAAGCTGTTACACTGCATCGTTATACGAAGTCTATGTGTCATGTTTTCCTGTAGTTTGCTGCCAATGTATACTCAGAGATATCAGCAGGTATAATATACTACTCAATTCAAAGAGGCAAGAAACAGGCAAAAAAAAAAAAAAAAGAAAATCAGAGTAACAATATATTAGAGCATTTCATGTGGGTTAGCAGTCACAGCTGCAAGATTAAGATAATGTCCTATGAATGTATATCTTTAACTGTACGTAATACAGCTACTAAAAGAAAAAATTTAGAAAAAAGGCAATTTTTCATAACTTTATTAGTGAATGTCTGGTTGATCCATTATCACCCACATGTGTGCATGAAGTCACAATCAGAAAGGAGCAATTTCATTGTCTTAAGTATTATTAAATAAGCTCTGGAGCATTTCTCCCCGGGCCTCCGCTGAAAACAGGCTCTGTGGAACCTAGTCGGACTTTCCTGGTCAACAAATGATAAATAAAATAAATAAAAATAAAAAAATTATGAATAACAGTGTGTTAGTTCAAAATTCAGCATTTCCAAGGGTTTTTTGTTTGTCTGATGTCTTACTCCATACTTGACCATTGAATTGACAAACCGTTTTTCTGTCCACTTTTTCCAGAACTGCACAGACACCTGATGTCACCAGAAGACTAGCCAAATGGTCTGTGAAGCATCTTTGTAGCTCTTTCCTGAACTATCCAGAATTAGTTGTCAGCATAAAGTTGCCTGATCCAGACAGTTTCAAAGGTGCCCTGCATTGTTACTTGTAACCATTTACTTTAACTGGCTGGAAATGGTATTTTGTCCATTTTTGCATTGTGTTGATAATTAGAGTTTAGTTTGATGTGGAAAATTTTCCTGCATTCTTCATCACTGACATCTATTCATCAACCAGCAAACACCATTGTGGAACAGTCTTAGCTATTAGAAATGTTTACTATGTGTATGCTTCATTTATGATGCATTATTTGTGTGACGCTATCATGTTATTGATTCAGAGTTTATACATACTTTATATTTTTAAAGTATTGCCTGCACCAGTGCCACTTTGATGTTCCATATACCAGAATTCATTTGCATATATGAATATACTCTCAGCTGATATAAATGAAGTCAAGAGAGTGAGAGGAGAGAGAGGCAGAAGCATGCATATAAGAGTAAAAAGAAGAGGTACCTATGTTTCTAAGGAGGTAATGTTGAAATGGGTACATGTTGTACAGTAAGTCATCTTTCTTTGTTATTAAGGACCAGGTTTACAGTGCACTGAGATAGCAATTGTACTTTACTTTATCCTGAACTTCTCAGACTATTAAGGATTACTTACACTAGGTCCATTACTTGATAACCAATAAATATTGGAGGAAAACAGTGTGGGAACATGAACAAATCTATTTTCTTAATGCATGTAGCTAAAGTCCCACTGTTTATATCTGATTATATTACATTAAATTCACTTACAATTTGAAATGTTCTCCGTGGACCTCCACTGAAAAGGGGAATTTCCCAATTTGACTATCCCAGTAAACAGAGGTAAATAAAAAAATAAATAAAATTCCACATACCTTGTGGTAACAAAAAGATAAATCTTAAGACCCCATGATACAATTATATAGCTTAGTGGAAAGAAAACAAGTAGGTACCAGTTTTAGTGCTTAATCCACAACACAGGCACAAAACATTCTTGTGTAGAGGTTCTGAAAGAATGTAATAAGCTGTAATGAGACAGTAAAATTTTAAAGGAAGTATGTCTATGTGTGAGTGCAACTACTTAAAAATACAATTATACACTGGTAATAAGAATCAATATTTCTAAATGAACATCACTATAACAAATCCATAATGCTAAGGACATACAGCATCCAGAGACTTAACAATGAATGGATCATGTGTAAATTTTAGTAGTATTCTCATTCCTGCATAAAACCTGTGTTACTTTCCCATCCTCCAGTGATTATTTTAGAAGTGTGCCTCTGTACCATTCAAGTACTCAGACAGCTATTTGAATTAGCAGTAGAATTTAGGGTCAAAGTTAGTGTCAATATTTTCTGCACTGTTTTCTATAATCCTCAACTAGAAATCCATGTGAACTTTTCCTACATCAGTTTTATTTGTTTCTATCAGAAAATAAAGTGGGAAAATAAGTCAAATAAAAGTCTAGGAATAGAGTAGGAGAGTACCAACTGATGAACTACAGAACAAAAAACCACTTAACGGTTTCATCCAGGAAAGTCCTGGCCTCTTCAGTTCTTCCCTCCGTTTACTATATAGCTCATTTGTGCTGCTTAACTTTCAAGCTTCCAACCAAAATAAACTAAAAAGTGCTACAATGACACAGCAACATTTGCCACTAACTCATCAAACAGAATCCATCACTACTTAGCCGTAAAACAGCTTGATTGGCTTCAATTACCCAAGTAACTCACTTGCACACAACTACTCCTAACATACAAACCAGAACAAAACAAAGTCCAAGCATATTCTTAGATTAACTTGTACTGTATGCCAGCATCGTTGATTGTGAAAATGTAAATAAATTTAAAAATCTTGAGCTTTTTCCTGTTTAAACAAAATGCTTAAAGAATCTCTCACTGCTTTGACACAGTTTTAACTGTGTATGTTTGAGAGGGAAATTCTAAAGTACAGATTGTGGAGAGTCAGCTGAGCAGTAATTGAAGTCATTGGAATGTTCCCTGTTGCTAGGAGATGATTTTAACAGCTGAATGACAGAAAAAGAATCGTTTTTACAGCTGACTGTTATACTTTGAAATTAGACAGCTGAGACTGCTGAAGACAGTTTACTGTGAAACTATGCAGTTTGTAAAGGACTGAGCAGTCAATCAACATCAAGAAAAGAGAACTGATGAAGAAAACTGTAAGCTTGCCTTGGCCTTACTATTATATCTTAGAGTAGATCAGGGACAGTACTCCTTACTTAGATCAGGAAAGTTTAGTTATTAAGAGAGAATTTTTCTTAAATAATAGATTCCTATCCTGCAGTTTGATTTACATTTCTGTTGATTGAATTCTAATGTTTATTGAGAGTTATTGATTTAGTCATTTTTACTTATTATTAAATGTTATTCATTATTTGACATTGTGGCTGGAAGCCAGTGTTTTTCATAGGTTTATAGGTATGTACTAGGCTATCGGCCCAAGGGCCTACGTAAGCCTAGCCAACAAGGTTCCCTGGCTTACGCCACCCAAGAAAGTTATTTTCCTGTGCCACTGTCGAGTAGAGATACAGAACTCATCCCCGGGGTGTGTTTCCTATTTACCATCCACTCATCAAGATTTTTCATGAAGAGTGCTGATGAAGAACTTTGCTTGACATAGATGGGTAGCCTGTTCCAGAGTATGGGAAGTCTCTGGGACAGGAATCTATCCCTCCAGCATGTCCTATTTATTGTGGTGACAAGGTTTAGGTCCCTAGAGCATGTAACTCGGAGGGATTGAGATTTCTTTAGGTGTAGCATGTCCAACAGCTCTGGGTTTGACATAGCTTTATATGTTAGGCAGAGATCACCTTGGAGTAGGCGATATGCTATGGAGTAAAGCTGGAGTTTTTTGAGGCAGTCAGTGTAGAGCATTTGTTTGAGGCCAGTAATCCTCTTTGTGAGGTACTTCTGTGGCCTTTCCAGCTGCTGCAGATGTCTTGTGAGGTACATTCCAAAAGGGGCATTGTACTCTATAATGGGTCTAATGAGCGTCAAGTAGAGGGGAACAATGACATCTTTTTTCCTGGATGAGACCCCTTTTATGATGAGGTGTGCCACGTAGAAGGACTTCCTGACTACTGTGGTGATGTGACTATAAAAGGAGAGACTACTATCCACCTGAGTACCAAGGTCTCTTATCACACATTTGGCATTAAGTAGATTGCTGCCTATGTGGTAGTTCATGGGTACAGAGTTTTTACCAAAGGGGATGACACTGCACTTTTTGGCATTGAGCTTGAGCCATGGCTCTGACAACAGGCCTCTGTCTTAGCGAGGCCCTTCTGTAGGATGTCCACATCATTTGGGGACTTGCCTATGGCTCCTAGTTTGCAGTCATCTGCGAACTTCATTAGCCAGAGGCCTTCTGTGTTAGCCTGTACTTCAGAGAAGTAGATACCAAACAGGAGAGGTCCCAGGACGGAACCCTGTGGTACTCCACTTGTCACTGCTTTGAGGTCAGATTTGGAGTCTGCAACTTTTACAGTGTGTGTTCTGTCAGTGAGCCAGTTGGCAACCCATCTTGTGACGTAGGGATTTATACCTAGTTTAGTGAGTTTAGCTATAATTCCAGAATGGGGGATGGTGTTGAAAGCCTTGGCGAGGTCAAGTTAGACTGTGTGAACCACCTTACCCTCATCTATGGCTTTGGTAACAGCCTCAAAGAAGTCAATCAGGTTCAGGAGGCATGATCTGCCTTTTACAAACCAGAACTGGGTGGGATCCAGAGTTTGGAGGTTACCAATGTCTTTGTTTATGAGTTCCATTATGATACGTTCCATGGCCTTGCAGACCAGGCTCATCAGGCTAATAGGTCAATAGTTCCCGGGATCAGTGGTGGCTCCCACTTTGTGGAGTGGGATAACTGTTGCTGTGCACCATTCAGTGGGCACAAAGTCTGATGCAAGGCTATTATTGAACATCGTGCTTAAGTGGGGAGCCAGTTCGTTCTGAAGTGAGTGTAAAACGCAACCTGGGATGTTGTCCGGTCCCATGGATGCTGCATTTTTGGCTTTAGAGAGTGAAGCTTTTACCTGTATAGTTGTGATTACAGGGACTCTGCATTCTTCCTGTATAGATATGGGCCCTTTAGGGGATGGGGGGGGGGGTAAAGTTAGCACTGAACCTATTTGCCAGGATTGTGGCAATATCAGTTGGTTGTGTAATTTTTGTGCCGTTGTGCTGTAACTCAGAGCAGATCTGGGTGTTGCCATAGAGATTCTTGACATAGCTGTAGAATGCTTTGTGGCTGTCCTTAGAATTAGTGGCAATTTTGTTTTCATAGCTAGCTTTCGAGGATCTTATAAGGGATCTCAGATTCTTACTCAGGCTGACCAGGGAGCTCCTCCACTCATGAGATTTTACTCTCTTTTGCAACAGTTTCTTCCTTCTGTTTTACAGTTTGTTTATGGCAGGGGACCACCAGATTGGCTTCCTTTTTTTTGGAGGATAGCGTCTTGGTTCTGTTTGGGATAGCATGATCCATGCACTTGTGTAAGAGCTTATAGAGTGCATTTGTGTAGGATTCAGCAGTTGTAACTGTATTGTCCATCTGCATGGGTGTCATGAAGTTCACCACTTCTGTCTTAAAAAGCATGAAGTTGACTTTGGAGAAATTTTTTTACTGTAGTTTCCTTAATGGGGGGTGGGGGCGGGATGTGGATTTCAAGGGTGATTAGCTTATTGTCGGATCGGACCAACGAGGAGTTAACTTCAGGTGTGGAACACCGGTCACTCATGTTGGCAATGTCTAGGTCTAGGATATTGTTGCCCCTGGTGGGGGTGTGAATAAGTTGATCCAGGGCATTGGAGTTTATGAATTCTAGAAGGTGTTGAGCTAAGGAGTTGGTACATGAGTAGTTTTCCCAGTCAATGGTGGGGTAGTTCAAGTCACCCATTATTAGGGTGTTTGGTTAAACCTTAATATTTTCCAGTACATCAAGAAAAGAGGAGTGGGAATCCTGGTGCATGGTGAGGGATCTGTAGCAAGCTACAATTGGATTGCAGTTTTGCCCAGAGGTACTTGCACTTGGATAACCTTGGATGCATTATGCTGAGCAACTAGCCTGGAGGTATGGATATCCTTAATGAATATGGATACACCTCCGCCTTTGCTGTTTCGGTCCAGGTTACATGGCCAAAAAGTGTGGTATGAGTTATAGCCTGGTAGTGCAGGGGTGCTCTCTGGAGCCTTGGACCAGGTCTCAGTCACTGCACAGATATTGATGTTCTCCATTTTAAAGAGTGCCTCGAGTGAGTGCATTTTTGAGAGTTAAACGTCTAGCATTGAGTAGCATTACCCTCAATTTTTGCTTGCTTGTTCCTGTTATGGTGGTGAATTTGTTATTTGAACCTTGCCTAAAAAGGCACTATAGGGGCAGCAAGAGCCTTAGCCAGTATCCAGAATTCCAGGGCCGACAGGTGCAGGCCATCTGTGGCAAAGCATCGTGGTCTGTCGACCATGTCATCCCAAGCAGACAGATACTGGATCCTCTTAGAATGACACCAGAAGCTTAGCAAATTGTTGAAGTCAATCATTTTGTCCTTGTACTGTGGTATCATTCTGGGCGATGGCAGAATGCTACTCAGGGTTAGTGTCATACCTGCCTGGGCTACAAAACTGGAGAGCTCTTCCATGTCTCTTTTCATGTAGTCCAGGGAGGTACATGTCAGGTCATTCACACCAACATGGACAATGACAGAGTCATATTTGTACTTGTTGTAGAGTGACCTGAGTGCATGAGTTATGTGGCAGATCCTGGCACCTGACAGGCAGCTGACAGTAACCTTCTCCTTGTTTAGCCTGGTGAGTGGGACATCATTATGTCTGACTATAGAGTCATGTATGGCTAGTGTGTTGGGTAGATTGTTTTGCCTTATTGTTTGAGGTTGAGTGGCACACTGAGTCTGTGGGCTATGTGTTATTTGCGTTGTATTGGGGGATGGAGGTTGCTTGCGTTTCTGCTTTGGAGGTCTCTGTTGCTTAGACAGATTATTATGAGAGGCTCCGCAAATGTTTTTGTGTTACTATGTGTGGATTTTGGTGGTATAGAGTTAGTGAGACTATGTGATGAGTGTGGTATGGTGCAGATGTTTACCTTCTCCTCATGACTGTCAAGTTCAGTCTTGGTTGGAGAGAACTTTACCTCCAGTTTGGCTAGATAAGTGTATCTCTCACAGGTTGTAGTGTTGGGTGGTAGGAGGAGAGAGTTGTCTGTGTACATGAGGCAATTTCTACATTGCCTCAAGATGCCCAGATTCATCAGATAGGTAGGAGAGAACACTGGGAGCTGACCCTTGGACATGCCTGAATAAAAAAACTATTTTCCTCTAGACAAGTGAGGAAAGTGAGTACAAGAGCTGTTTTTCTCTAAGCAAGTGAGAAAAGTAAGTACAAAAACTGTTTTCCTCTAGGTAATGAGGACTGTTGAGTGCTATAGTAATTGGTAGCTTATTTAGTGCTTACAAGTTCTGAACAAGTGCTGAGCACGAATAAGCAAATTTAAGTGCTAAAATTAAGAATCTGTATCTGCACTAGATGAGTTACAGGACAGAAACAAGTGCAAATGCAGGCTTTCAAATGAGAAAGTTGAGAGAGATGGAAGAGATTGCCCAAACGGCTAATAACTACAATTTGTGGGCCAGAACCACTCCTTATGTGGTAGACAGGTTACCTAGTGCTTACCACTCCCACTGATAAGCTAGAAGGCTTCCTTCCAAGACAGAAAGGCTTGGTGGGCTCAGAAGCTTACATACAGTCCCGGATACATCAAATCTGTATCTGGAACACTAGTTACAGGAAAGGTAGGAAACAGGCTTACAGTTTTTTTTTTTTTTTTTTTTTACAGAAAATTAGCAAAAGCAGTAGCAAAACAATTCATATGCAGTGTAAGCTAGCACACTTGAGTATGTAGCAATATTAGACCAAACACAGTTTAAAAATGCAATTAAATTAAAAAAGACTAAAAGCAAGTGCAGAAAGAGTTTATTAGGTAGAATGTGGTAAAGAGATGGGACTGGGGGGTGTCCCAGATTAAATATACAGTGGGGCAGGCAACTGCAAACGCCACCAAATTTAAACTACAAGCCAAAAATAATGAGGGTGGGTGAGATAAAACAGTTTCAACAGAGATCTACACAGCAACTAACAGTACAAACTCTAAAACCAAAAAAAATATACTCACCTCTGTATATTTGCAGATAGATTGGAAAGTAGTCTCTCAGAACAGGGAGACAACAGTTTCAACAGAGATCTAAGTAACAATTAAACTCTAAAACCCAAAAATATATACTCAGCTCTGTATATTTGCAGATAGATGGGAAAGCAGTCTCTCAGAACACAGTTTCCAGTAATTAAATGCAGGCTGTTACTAACAGGTCTAAGTTTATGCAAGTGATCCTTGAGTTCGATATCATACAAGCTGTAAAAAACAGTTATACCAACTGAAGACACAGCAGAAATTAAGGGGTGGGGTGGGGAAAACAGTTTCAACAGAGTTCTAAACAACAACTAACAGTACAAACTCTAAAACCAAAAAAATATACTCAGCTCTGTATATTTGCAGATAGATTGGAAAGCAGTCTCTCAGAACAGGGAGACAACAATTTCAACCAAGATGTAAGCAACAATTAATAAACTCTAAAAACAAAAAAATTATACTCAGCTCTGTATATTTGCAGATAGATTAGAAAGCAGTCTCTCAGAACACAGGTCCCAGCAATTAAATGCAGGATGTTAATAACAGGTCTAATTTTATGCAAGCATTCTTGAAAGATTAGAGAGTGCTTCTACATGTTTGATACTCCCCAGGTCACCCTGAAGCCTGGCTGTTCTGACTATAACTATCACTTATTTTGATAATTAATCGGATATCCCTTTGGAAGGGCATGAAGACCCTCTGATTGGTGGCAGCAGTTCTGTTTTTATTTTGGGAAAGAGACACAGCTGGAAATCTATATCAGGCTATCTCAGAAGTGTTTGGATATGTGAGACTTTGAGTGTGAGTGTATCAGAGGTCTTAAACTGGAACACTTTGTTCTGAAGTTCTGAAGTGTGTAATAGTAAAAATACATTTGGGTAGACAGAGGGTATATAGTCCAGTCCCAGAAAAATAGACTGTGTTCCTTTTGTGCTCTTAGGGGAAAATTGTGAAATATTACTAAGTGACAGTCTCATATTGGAGTCAGTAGAGAGCATTGGAGCTCCTTAATTACTGACCCAGGATACTAAGGGAAGTAATTTAATTTATGGCAGTCTGGTGGGATATAGCCAGATGTCACATTAATTGGTGGCAGTGGTGGGATTTTTAATTGGATTCCAGTAAACTGTGGGTAGTTGTCATTAAGGTATGCACTTTTGACAGCCATAAGGTAAACATTCAGAATTTTAGTTCACCATAGTTTTATTTATTTTTTAGTTAGATAGTCAGGGATAGTAGGCAAGGATGTCAGCAGACAATTTTAACAAGCTGCCAAAGATCCATTTGGCTAAGCAGTGTGAAGCCAGAGGATTGGTGCATGTCAACCTGAAAAAAGAAGCAATGATTTCAGTCTTGGTTGCAACCACAGCTCAGACCAGCTGGTGTGAGGCTATCCAGTTTGGTGCTGGTGATGTGCAGCCTGCTGAGCAGGGACAGACCACATTTTCTCCAGAGGACCTGAGAATCCATCTAGAGTTAAGGAGAATGGAACTGGATGCTGAGGAGAAATTTCACCAATACGAACCGGAAGCCAAATGACTTGAGATTAAGGAGAGTCTGTATCTGGAAGCCCAACAACATGAACTGGAGGTCAGATGTTTAGAAGCCAAGGAAAACAAAAAAGCATTGCAAGGAGAATGAGAGACAGAGCCGGCATGAAGAGAAGCTTCTTACCCTTCTAGAGGGTCATGGAGGTATGGGAAAGAGAATAACCAGACCCCAGAAGTTGAAAAGGTCAATAAACCTTTTCCTGAGTACAGGGATGGGGATGACTTTGATAATTTTATTCATATTTTTGAGAGGATATGTCGACAATATGATGTTGACCGTGAGCTCTGGGTTCTATTCCTGACTCCCTTACTCCATGGTAAATCTGTTCAGGCTGTAGCAAAGTTAAATGATGTGGATTGTTTGAATTATGAAAAAGTAAAATGTTGCTTGCTTGACTGTTACAAACTTACACCTGAAGCTTGTAGAAAAAAGTTTTGTGAACACAGACACAAGGCAGATGAAAGTGTGCGTGGTTATATTTTGACTTAAGTACTTACTTTCACAAATGGGTGACTGGGTGTCAAGTCATCACTTTTGGGGGACTGGCAGACCTTTTGGTGAGGGTACAAGCCCTCAGTACTTTGCGTGATGACATGAAAGTGTGATTAGCAGATCGTAAGTGCAACTCTGCAGAGGAGCTGGGGAGAAAAGGGGACCTGTACTTAGCAAGCAGAGCACTACTCATAGGAGAGGAATAGCCATTGCTGTAAATGGATACAAGGAAACCTATGGGGGCAGTCTAAACCACTCCAATAGGGTACATCAGTAATGGGGGAAACTACTAATCCAAGTGCATTGTTAGGGATTAGATGTTTCAAGTGTAACCAGAGGGGACGCATAGCAGTAAAATGTCCATCAAGGCAAGGTGAGAAACAGAATGTGAGGCAGCCAGAAAGTGGTGATGACAAACTGCTAGTGGTAAAATGTTTAAAAACAACTGGGGTGCCACATTATCACCAAAATTTATATCCAGTCTTAATAGATGGTAGACAGGTAACTGCTAAGCAGGACACAACTTCTGATATAACAATTGTGAGTCCTGCAGTGGTAAGTGAAGAGTAGTACTTGCTTGGGCAGTCCACTCCAGTCAGAGCATTGGGTGGGACCCCATTCCAAATACCTTTGTCTAGAGTTCATCTTGACTGGGAGGGTGGAAGAAGAAGCAAGCAAGTATGCATGTTTGAGGATATTTCTGCAGATGTCCTGACAGGGAATGACCTTGATGATGTAGTACCTTGTGTACATACAATGACACACAGTCAGGCTTAGAGAAGGGCAGATTCCTTATAGAATACCTGAGAGAGTGAAGCAGACTCAGAAAGACGTGTTAAGGTAAATGCTAGAACTGGGGGTAATTCAAGAGTCTAACAGTCCTAGGGATTGCCAGTAGTGCTAGTGCCAAAGAAGGATGTTAGTGTGAGATTCTGTGTAGACTACCACAAATTAAATAGTTGCACAGTCAGGTGCATACCCCATGCCAAGGACAGATGAAAGCTGAGAACAGCTGGGTGGGGCTAGGTATCTAACTACTATTGATTTGACTAAGCGGTACTGGCAGGCACCCTTGACTTCTGCTGCTAGAGAAAAGTCATATTTTATAACCCTTTACAGATTGTCTGAAATTGCTGGCAGACTGTATCCTGGTAGGAGCAGGGGAATACGCTCTGGTATACTTGGATGACATCGCTATTTATAGCCACTCCTGGCAGGAACATTTCCAACTGTGAGGGAGGTCTTGAATAAATTAATTAGGGCAGGATTAATCATTAAACCCAGTAAGTGTCAAGGGGGTATGGCAGAGGTCACCTACTTAGGACACAGAGTGGGAAAATTAAGCCAGAACCTGTCAAGGTCGAAGCTATTCAAGCGTGGTCAGTTCCTGTTACTAAGAAACAAGTGAGAGCATTTCTAGAGACAGCTGGATACTATAGGAAATTTGTGCTCGATTGTAGTACCATAGCTGCACCCCTTACTGACTTAACTAGGAAGAATAAACCGGACAAGGTAGTGTGGACCACAGATTGTGAACAGGCATTCCAAAAACTAAAAGAGACTTTGGGAGGACCCCCTTTGTTAGCCAGCCCAGATTACAATAAATAATTTATTGTACAGGTAGATGCTTTGAATTATGGGGTGGGGGCTGTGCTCAGCCAAGTTTCCAAAGAAGAAGAAGAACACACAGTGGTTTATTTGAGCCATAGACTCCAACCTAGAGAAGAGTGCTATGCAGCTGTGGAGAAAGAGTGTTTGGCGATAGTGCAAGTATTGCAAAAGCTGCAGCCCTATGTTTATGGGAGAAAATTCACTGTATTCACACGTCATAATCCTCTACAATGGCATAATAGGGTCAGTAAGCAGAATGCCAAATTACTGAGGTAGAGTCTAGGATTGCAAGCATATGATATGACCATACAACATATGCTGCAGCAGGGTTAATAATGCCAATGCAGATGGAATGTCCAGGAGTGGAATGGGTTAATATTCCCAGGTAGACACATTTTTCTCATGCTTTGGTTTTCAAGGGTCACATAAAAAATGTGCTGAAGTCATAAGTGGGAGAGAAATGTGAAGAAACTGAAAACACTGCCGTCTGTGTTAGCATGTCTGACAGGAGATTTGTGCATATTCTTAAATTAACTTGTATTGTATGCCAGCATGCTTGATTGTGAAAATGTAAATAAGTTTTAAAATGATGAGTATTTTCTTGTTTAAACAGAATGTTTAAAGAATCTATCGCAGCTTTGACACAGTTCTAACTGCTCATGTTTGAGAGGAACATGGTAAAGTACAAACTGTGGAGAATCAACTGAGAAGTGAGTGATGTCACTGAAATGTTCCTTGTTGCTAGTAGATGATTTAAACAGCTGATAGACAGAAAAATAATCTTTTTTACAGCTGACTGTTACATTTTGAAATTAGACAGCTGAGATCGCTAAAGACAGTTGAGACTGTGAAACTGTATACTCTGTCAAGTTCTGAGCAGTGGGTCTATATCAAAACCACGAATGTTCACAACCGTGAATACAAAATCACCAACACATAAATGATGAAGTGCTATAACAGCGAAAGACATGAACAGCGAAAATCAAAATGCCAAACGTATTTCTGAGAACAACAGCGCCATACAGGTAAGGAAAACCTACGTAAACAAACTTCATTAAACACACTTTTGCAGGGGGCAAGCCCCCCTGCACCCCCACACCCCCCTACTTAAATATACCAACTCCGAGATTGCACTACAGTGGGGAAAAGGATATATTTCCTCTTCCCCAGGAACACCCTGCTGGCCACGGAAATACGTTTAACGTTCAGATTTTCACTGTTTATGTCTTTCGCTCTTGCAGTACTTCGGCCTTTATGTGTCGCTCTCCTTGTATTCCTGGTTTCGAACATTCTTGCTTTTGATATAGACCCCTGAGCAGTCAGTGAACACCAAGAAAAGAGAACTAACCAAGAGAACTGTAATCTTCCCTTGGCCTTGCAATTATATCTTAGAGTCGATCAGGGAGAGCAAGCTTTAGTTAGATCAAGAAAGTTTAGTTATTACGTTTTTCTTGAATAACGGATTCCTATCCTACAGTTTGATTTACACTTCTGGTGATTAAATTGTAGTGTTTATTGAGTTATTGACTGTTCTGGTCATAGCTATCATTTATTTTGATAACTAATTTTCATAACTGGACTCCCCTTTTGAAGGGCATGAAGACCCTCTGATTGGTGGCAGGATTTTTGTATTTATTTTGGGAAAGAGATACAGCTGGAGATCTGTGTCAGGCTTTCTCAGAAGTGTTTGGATGTGTGAGATTTTGAGTGTGAGTGTATCAGAGGTCTTAAACTGGGACATTTTGCTCTGAGGTGTGTAATAAGAAAAATACATTTGGGTGGACAGAGGTATATTGTCCAGTCCCAGAAAAATAGTGTGTTCCTTTTGTGCTCTTACCGGAAATTGTGAAATATTACTTTTGCTTATGTGACAGTGTCATATTGGAGTCAGTAGTGGAAGCTCCTTAGTTACTGACCCAGCATAGTAAGGGATGTCATTTCATTGTTGGCAGTTTGGTGGGATATAGACAGATGGCACACCCTACTAGACTTACACTTCTTATAGACCACTTCAATCTGGAAATAAAATGCTCCTTATTACGTACAAACACCTGCCATCAGGAATCGCCCTCTGTTCCAGCTATGTAGCCCACTCCTGGAACTCTATCCCCTCATCCCTTAAACATACTAGCAACCTTTCCAGTTTCAAGACCAGTCTAAAAAAATATCTATCTGACACCTGGAACTGTACATTCACAATGCTGAAAACAGATTCATGACCACCTGCTCACTATAACTATGCTATTCTCACTCTCTCTAAACCACTAACGCCACCATATCTTAGCTGGTAGTAATGGCCTAACATCAGAAGAGGCTCTCACTTTTGATAATGTACTACTAATGTATGCTCCTCTACCTCTTCAGCCAACACTTACTATTTATTATTCTCTCACGTGACCTTCCATAACATTCTCATCTAATAATCATCCCTCTCTCTCAATTCTTCTGAATTTTCCTTGCTCATTACTCCTCCTCATCTCATTCTATACCTCTCTTTATTTTGGTATCAAAATACTCGATTATCTTTCATCTTCATACAGTATTAGAAATATAATCAATATTTTGAAGAACTATGTATTACTTTGCTTGACATAGATTATCTACTTCTGCAGGTGTGTTGCTACTTGCAGTACATATTGCATTCTTAATATTTTTGTAAAAGCATTTCAATCTGTTTGTTTGCACCTGTTGTGGCAATTTTCTCCCTTGTATATAATTAGTTATCTGCTGCAAAATTGTTTTATGCGTTTTTTTGTGAAGCCTTTCTCCCCAGCTCATTGTAAACTATTAATCTGTAGTGGGGCTTTCTCCTGTCGTATACTATTACTAAACTACAGTTTACATGTTTTTGAATCTGCTGTGGAACATTTCTGCTGGGTCATTGGGTGAGTCTGATTTTCCCAGTTATCAAAAACAAATACATAAATAAAATAAAATGTAAATGAAAACATAGGGAAGGATGAGATCAGAGAGGCAGCAATAACAGTGAAGGACAGAAAGACATTCAGGGAGGCAGATGCCTAACCAGTAGAACCAGATAAGTGGCAACGGATAAGTTATAGGTCTTGCATGAGGAGTACTGGATGGTAAGTAGAAGAAAGGATATAGAACAGGAGATATTTCAAACACAATGAATAGCTCAAATATAATGGCAATTGCAAGGGAAAGAGGTAGGGGTTTTATGGGACAGGTTTCCTTGATAAATACTGAGATCAAAATATTGGAAAACATATTGGTAAAATGCTGATGAAATGCTGCTAAGGACAGTAAACAGAGACAAAATGGTTTCCTTAAGAGTCAAAAGATGGAACGGAACCTGAAGGTGATAGCAGAATTCATGGCAAGGAAAAAAGAAAAAAATGGAGATCAAAGGCAGGATGCTTGTCTTTAATTTCAAGAAGGCCTTCAATATAATGAAATGGATATTACTATGGGAAATACTGATGAAAATAAAAATTGGCACGAGAGTAATAGGATGGACAAAAGCAATACATACAGAACCAGAAAAATAAGTATTGGTGAATGGAGGATTATCAAAAATGTTGAAAGTGGAAAGTTGGGCAAGGCAGGGTTTCCCACTTTCCTCAGGAATATTCACACTAGTTATAGAGGGCTTAACAGTATAGACCATGCAAAAGATGGGAGAGAGAGAAAGAGAGAGAGATGGGAGAGAGAGAGAGAGAGAGAGAATTAGAGAGAGGGAGAGAGAGAGAGAGTTAGAGAGAGAGAGAGAGAGAGAGTTAGCGAGAGAGAGAGAGTTAGAGAGAGAGAGAGTTAGAGAGAGAGAGAGAGAGAGTGAGAGAGAAAGAGAGAGAGAGAGAGAGTGAGAGAGAGAGAGAGAGAGAGAGTGAATACGTATGACATTTTTGCTTTTGCAGACAATTCCATGCTGGTGTCAAAAAACACATAGGTGGTCATGGAGGAAATAATGCTAGAGGAAAACTCACAGCTATCATACCAGCAAAAAGAATACAAACATTAGTTAAGATTGTAGTAGGAAAAGGGAAATGAGGGTGGAGTATTTATAGGTAAATGAGTACCCCAGTGTAAGTGGGGATACATATAAGGCATACTTTAAGGAAAACAGCAGAGGTGAACCTTGTGAAGTGAAGGAGAAGTCAGAAAACATCCTGGGAATGGGGGGATGGAGTACATATCACAACTTGTAAAGGTAAATATGACAAGAATTATGCTGGTCCCATCATTACACACATTCTAAAACATCTACCAGTAGACTCAGTAGAGGAAAGACTTTTAAAAATACAAAACAAACTAGAAGACTGGACAGAAAAGGAAAATGGCAAAAGGGTAGCCAGAAATAATGTCAGACTAAGCAGGACGACAGGGGCTGGAGACTCTCCTGTATACACATGTATGCTTTGGCACAGAATTTAGTGAGAAGGCAAGCGGATATTGAGGAATGGCAGAGAAATGATGAAGGACAACAGATTACGAGTTGGAGGAAATTCAGGATAAGGAATGAGAAACACTAAAAAGGCAGAGCAATATTTGATGAGATAGGTAAAAGAAAGGGACCTTTGGAAAAAGGGAAGACTGAGCATTTTTGTTGGAGCTAAGAAAGCAACGTTATGGCTGAACCAGGAAATTAGAGGAGAATTAGACCTAGAAAAAAAAGGAAATTGGGGGTAGGCATAAAGTTTTAGAAATCTAAGAAGAGCTACGGAGATAATCTGGGGGTTTGTAAAAGAAATAATAGACACATGAGAATCTAAAAGAGAAATGGCTAAAGTGAAGGAAATTCTTGACCACACAAAACACAAGAAAATGCAGAGACTACAATGGAAAGCTCCACAGGGAAGATGGGAAAAGCAAATAAAGGGTAGGAGCAGAAAAATATATAAAACTCTGAGGGAGGAGATGGAAGAAGCCAGATTAAAACAGGTGAATAAGGAATGAGAGAGAGAGACAGAGAAGGAAGGAGGATGGCTGTCAGAAGGATGGATGCCAAAGAAGGTTCTCAAAGTAAACACAGAGATGTAGAAACAGAATCAGATGGGACTGCAGATCCCTACAGTGCTGCAGAGGTGGAATCTCACACAAAAGAGGCTGGGAAAAAAATGGGAAAAATGCAGGTGGAAATGCTGGAGGCATGTGTCAGAGGACGCAGGGATACTGCATATGTTCTAGTGAGTGCTCAGGTCAAAAGTTTTGGAGGGAAACAATGGGAATCTGGCAGAAGATACAAGGAAAAGGGGTCAAACACATGACAGAATAGCTAGCTGTACTTCTGGTCTGACATGCAGAGTGGAATAAGTGCAAACTCTGTAAATTTTTACCTATTTCACATTAAATACTATATTGCTTGAATGACTCAAAGTAACATTCCATTAGGCACAGCATTTAACACCCATGCTTAATTTTGCCATTAGTGTCTTAGTAGTAACTGTGGTGGCCGCACTGGTGCAGCAGTTAGCATTGCCACTACACAGCAAGAGGTTCTCCGGTTCGATCCTCAGCTGGAGTGCCTTCTGTACAAAGTCATGTCCTCCCTGTGGTCACCTGGGTTTCCTCCAAGTGCTCCGGTTTCCTTCCAAAGACATGCTGTCCATGGATTGGATACTCTAAATTGGCCCTAGGCATAAGTGTGTGCATGGGTGTGCCTTCTGTGGAAGGTTGGGGGCCTGGCTGGCAACCCTACACTGTAAAACTCCACTGCCAATCATGAGCGGACTGGTGATCCGCTGTGGTGACCACTAACTGGGAAAAGAAAAAGTCTGAGTAGTAATTGCATGTAACCTAAGTCTTGTCCTTTAAGTTGTAAATCATCCAAAATAATTACAGATGACTCCTAGCAAGATGCATAGTTAAATTCCATGACTCCTGCAACGCCATTTAACAAAGCAGTATTTTAAAGCATGGGTATGGATTCTTTTCTGCTATCACTTCTGCTGACTTATCATAGAACTGTATTTATGACATAATCCCGTATACAGATGACCTCACACTGATGCAGTCATCTCTCCATCTGTCAATGTAGCTACATCATAAAGTAGATTATTTTTTGGTACAACAATTCTATTTAGAAAAACTTTAAAATGCAGGTTGCTCCTGTGTGTCAGATCTGCTTTGCTATATATTTTGCAATTGATATTTAACAGGAACTGAAGCTGTGTGGCTATCTCCAGGTCTTTCATTATAACAAAATCAATCGACTGCATCTGCCAAAAGTGTCCAAAAGCGGTACAATAATGTAGGAAAATTGTCAGGGTACACCACCACAAGCTTGCACTGTGTCAACAGCAATAAAAACACTCTTTATTTGAAGAAAAACAATAAAAGTGTTAAAAACACACAACATTCCCAGTTGAGATAAGCACTTTCAGCTTCTTAAGCCTTTTTCAGATCATAAATAACAGGTGCTGGGTAAAAACATATATATTGCATTGCAGCCAATCTAGTGGCTTAGAAATATTTTTTATCCTATCAGCAGTGCACCTCTTAACTCTTAGTCCTTGGTCAGAAGCAAACTCTTCACAGGATCTAGCTTCCAATCAAAATCCTTTGCTGCTGCTGCAGCGTCCTCAGTCAGGTACGTATACTCTCTGTTCTTTACATCTCCACATTCAGAGAAGGCTAACACCCTATAGTGTGTAAGTCCCAATCAAATTATTTAAGTATTGTTTCCTTCCAATCACTGGTGCAGCCTATTAGAGTGCTGTTACCAAGCCTTTAACCAATCATGTACATAATACTTTTATAAATAATAAAATGTATTACACACAGCAGCAAAACATTAGACAATACACCACAGATTATCAATAATCACTTATTAAAATTTATGTGAAAGATTTTATAAAAATAGAAGTCAATTAATATATAATTATTTGCTTCAATGTAAATCTTAGGATGAAAGATTACATTAACTACTCAACAAAATGTACCAGTGCACAAACAAAAAATGCACAAATGTATTTTGATCTACATTCTGTTTTTCAGCACAGGCTACTTGAATATTAAATGTATGACATGAAGTCTGGAAAAGGAGAGTTATGATTCCTCCATTTATGAAATCATTTGTTTTTTCATTATAGCTGACTTTGTATGTAAGTAAAAACAATAAGCTTCATCTTCATAGACGGGAGCCTTATCGACTCACATCAAACAGAAAGATTAGCAGGAGACTGAGGACAAGTTTTATTCAATGTTAATTTGCCAGAATTAAGTCACAATCTCCGCACATAAAAATGCGTGATTTAATGCATCGGATCCCTTTTCTTCCAAAATAGAAATTCCAGAGCAATCCAGTCCATGTACACCATAACTAAAGTGACAGAGAGTTTATCTGCTTAACAATCCTATACTAATTCTGTGTAATTGCAAGTACAACATCTGTCTTACGTCACGTGTAAAACATGATCAAAGTCCAGTATATTACATAGTTTTTCAATGCATTTTGATTTAGGTTTAAAACACAGATATAAAACACATGCTGGGTTAATCTTCTCTAATAACTTTTGAAAAAATTAATTAAATATATTACAATAGTAGTTAGTGAAGCATAACATAGTCATGTATTGACTACTTGCTTATTCTGTTGAGGTATCTGAGAATTGTAATAACTGGGAATCAGAAGCATTTGCTGCTTTTTTCCTTTTTGAATCAGGCTATTGTGTCTACACTGCCAAAGCCCCATAATGACAGTAGTTCTGGAGAACTTTATTCAAATGAAAATCTTTTAAGCTGCTGACACAGAAGTGATTGAATCAGAGAAATTTGGGAAATGTCGGTCTTCTTCAAATAGAAAGGGAAATACATGAATCTTATTTTTTTTCAAACTCATGGGTTTTTCATTTCTGTGATTAAAAGCAACTTCAGAAGTAGCTATATCAAGCAGCAAAGGATGCAGTATCACAATCTCACCACATGGGGTGCAGTTATCTTGCCACCACTATAAAACATAAATACCACACAAATGTTGATTCCTTACCATCTGGCCACATTTTGTGCATTTAACGCATCTGGTAACTATTTGGGAGGAAGCCAACTGAATCAATCTGATTATCCTCAGAAACTAGTTTGCAATTTACTTTGCATTATATGTTTTCCTGCTTACATTTGTGTTTCTCTACAAGGAGCATTTCCAAGAATAAAAAAGCTATTAAGTTCAGATGTCTTTAATAACAAAAATAAATTGAGTTAAAACATAAGATATGCATACGGAAAGACCTGTATTGTCTATATTTTCATTTAATCTTCTCAGCAAGGTGGATAATCATTTAAAAATTCTGTAAGTTTCAATCCTCGAGCAATGTTTTATCAGAATTGCAATCTCTGCATTTATGAATTGTTTTGTTTAATTGACAGAGAAAGGCAAATATTTTACAAATCAGCATGGCATCTGAATGTCAAATCACTGTTGGCTTTTCAACTTAGATTATACAGAGGAGACAGGTGGCTATAGATTTTGCAGTTTACGGCATTTGCATTTTATGAATACCTAAGTCATATTAATCCAGGTAGTCTGAAATCTGAAATAATTAAATATTATAAAATTGAACATACTTACTGCATTGCTGATTATGATGATATTATAATTTATATTAAAGGATCACCTGATTCTGTAATATATGATGGCATCAGGTAACATGATGAGTGACATTATGAACAGGCAATCATCAGGAAAAAATGTATACCTGCAGCTGTGCTACCCAACCCTTTTCCCTCAGTGTTTAGAAAAAGAAATGACTATGATTTGTATTTGGTTTCATAGGGCATAGTTATTGTTGATCCAAGAATGTGCATGACCCCACATGCAGACACACACACACACACACACACACACACACACACACACACACACACACACACACACACACACACACACACACACACACATACACACGTGCATGCACACACACACGTGCATGCGCATGCACACACCCACACATACACATAAAGCAAGACATAGTATAATGTCTGGTCCACCAGCAGTACACAGTGAATCTAGTGCATATCATTCAAACACATCTGCCATTAACATAAGCCCTCCTCCACAGCATAGCAAAGCATGTTTGTCCATGCTGATATATGTCCCATGTGTAGTACACAACTGTCCATTTCCACATGTGCACAACAGCCAAACAAATATGCGGACCTCTGTACTCTACTCATGGTATGTCATGTATAAACAGACTGTACTAGAAGGCTAAAGGTCATGCAAACAGCTGGTGGCTAGAAAAAGGCAAAAAGCAACAGAGCACTGCATTAAGATGGTCAGATATGGAATACAGGGCTTGTCCAATGGGGTGAAGCTATGACATTTGCCACCTCAGCCAATAACATATATGCAGCAGCATTTACTGGTTATACTTACTGTGAAGACTTGTATAGAAGGGTGACGGCTGCCAGCCTAGCCAGATAGAATTTTGCAGATAATTCTGTCATTTGTAAATATGAATGTAAACTACAGGCTTGTTGTCTTAAATGTAAAGAAATACTATTACATGTGGAACTGGAAATAAATGTGACAACAGTGCACTCTACTGACCAAAGTAAAGCATGTGGTCAACCTTTGAAGTAGACAGTGGTGCCGAAAAGTCTAGATGAAGAAATTCTTTCTATTGTTTAACCAAGAGTTAAATTGCTAGACTTAAACATGCAAATGTATTTTTATTGCTCTGTTTCCTGACCAGCTGCAAGATAAAAGGGATATGTTAAGAATGTAAATGCAGTTAATGTTTAGGCTGGGAACACCAGGAAAGTGTAAAATGATGATGTAATGTTTATCAGAACTGCAATAGCAATTTAAAGAGAGAGAATCAGAAGACATTAAGGATTTTTATCTTGATCATCCAACTCACAGCACTGCCTCTTGCTCACATGTAAGTTATCTTAGACTTGTGTTTTCTTTTAGGGATAGCTAGAATCTAGAAAGATTAGACTAAGTGTTTTTCTGTTATGTCAGAACTGTACTACTGAACTATTTTAAGTATTTCTGTGTGATCTCTGAATTCTTGACTAGCACTGACTGTGTAGTAGAAAGTATTGTCTTGTGGTTTTAATTATTTATTATTAAATATTTTAAAACCTTTTAACTGGGGCTGGTTTGTGTACAGATAAGTTAAGCTCTAGAGTGCATTGCAAGTATATAAGGATCCTGTACCAAGTCACTCTAATAAGCCTTGAGACTGTTTAGTCATAATACCAATTGGATAATAATATTGCACAGTAATAATTGGACACCCTTTTAGGGGCCTTTGAGTAACTGACAATTATTAGCTGGATGGTGGCAGAGTACTACTGTATAGTCTGGGTAAAAGTGGCACAGCTGGAGAACCTGTGCCAGCCTTCCCCAGAAGTGTCTGTGTAGTTGTATAAACTATTATCTCAAAGTGTGTGTGTGTCAGCTACTTGAGTAGGGACACAAAGCACTGGCTGGACAGAGAGGGTGCTGGAGATTTTAGCTTTCCCACCTAGGTTGAGATCTGGACCCTATAGCTGTGCCAGTGGGGAGTCTTATTGGGGACCTGGAGAGCAAGGGAGTGACCAGACCCAGACTGATTCTGATCTCTGTGTGCTCTTAAGAGAAATTGAACTTTACTGTGGGTATTTGTTATCTTTTCCTCATATATGAGATGCCCTCTCTGTTGTTAGTGGTGAGGACAGAGGATCCTCTATTGCTGGGCCAGGGCACAGGGGCATCACATTTGGGCTGGCAGTGGTTGAGATATCCTCACATTTGTGTTTGGAAGTGGTGGGATATCCACATCACATATTAATTAGTTGGCAAATACTAATTGGCGTGTAGTGGTGTGGGTAGAGTGAATCCTGTAGCTTGTGTACAGTGAGCTTTGAAAGTGTTTTTGTACTCTAAAACAGCCATGCAGTGAATACTCAAGAGTTCAGATCACAATTGTTTTATTTCTTTTGTTAGCTTAGTTAGTCAGGGTGAGCAGGCAGCATGTCAGCAGAGGAGTATGGAAAGCTGACAAGGATCCAGCTGGCAGAGATGTGCCAGGCTAGGGGACTTGTGCATGGAAACCTGACTAAGGCAGACCTGAATGCAGCCTTGGTTACAGCTGCATCAGAAAACAGCAACCAGGGGGACAATCAGACTGGCAGTGGAGATATAATTCCCCTGGATAATGGACAGCTTAACGTTTTTGCAGTGGACTTAAAAATCCAGTTGGAGCTAAAGAGACTTGAGTTGGAGGCCAGGCATGTGGAATTAGAAGCAAATGAGAGACTGCAACGTTTGCAGGCTGAGGAAAATGAGAAAATGTTATGTCTGCAAGCTGAGGAACAAGCAAGACAGAGGCAACATGAGAAGGAGATGCTGACTCTTCGCCAGAGTCATGGAGGTAATGGGGAAGGCAGAAACTGGACCCCAGAAGCACAAAAGGTCAGTACATTTCTTCTGCAGTTTAATAAGGGGGATATTTTGATAGTTTAATTCATATGTTTGAGAGGGTATGTAAACAGTATGAAGTTGAGCAAGGGTGCTGGGTACGGTTCCTGACCCCCTTACTCCATGGTAAAGCTGTAACTGCACTGTCTAGAATGTCTGACGTTACATGTTTTGATTATACGGCTGTTAAGAAATGTCTTGTAGAACTGTTTCAGCTAACAACTGAAATGTATAGGAAAACGTTTCATGAGCACAGATGCAAGGCAGATGAAAGTGTGTGTGAATATGTTGCTGAATTGAGCACTTATTTCCATAGGTGGGTGAGTGGAAGTCAGGAAACCACTTTTGAAAGGCTAGCAGACCTTTTGGTGAGGGAACAAGCCATTAGCACTTTGCCTGAGGACACGATGATCTGGTTAGCTGATCGACAACGTGCTACTTCAGATGAGTTGGGGAAGAAGGGAGACTTATATCTGACAAGGAGGCAGCTCTGCACAGAAGGGGAACCCCAGTACTGCTCATGGGTCTAAAGAAACCCATGGTCGGCAGCACAGACTGCCACACCAGAATCTGCCAGTAGCAGGGGAAGCCACTAGTCCAGGAACATGTCCAGGAGCTAGGGTTAAATGTTTTGAATGCAACCAGTGGGGCCATGTGGCATACAGATGTCCATGGAGGCAAGGTAGGGAGCCAGCAAGTGGGAAAGACAAAATGCCAATAGTAGGTTGTCTTCAGACAACAGGGGTACCGGACTACCATCCTGCAGATGTCCTAAGAGGGAAGGATTTGGATGAGGCAGTACCATGTGCTTATGCAGTTACATGCAGTCAGACTAGGAGACAAGCATTGGGTCTGGTAACTTGGGGGAGACCCAGACAGACTGCATACTTGCAGCCAGGACTGCTGACATAGTTACTTGAGGGAGGGAGCTACTCTGTAGCATTGAGACTGAAGGTGAGCCACAGCTGCTTGTAGGTACTGATGTTCCCCTAGACAGAGTGGCTGCAAAGGTAGAGGTGAGTAGTAGTACCCAGGCTGACAGTGAGGCACCACTGTCAGAGGATGCCAGACTTCCTGTGTAAGGGGAGCTGGGAAGGGTTACAAGGAGACAGTTGAGACAGGCTCAGGTCTCAGACCCTACATTGCAAGGTCTCAGGCAGATAGCTAGGGAGGCACCTCATTCTCAAGGGAAGGGGGAATCTGTAAACTGAGACAAAGGGTTACTATACAGAGAGTGGACCTATGAGGGAGGGCTAGAAGGTGAGAGAGTACAGCAGTTGGTAGTGCCTAGAGCCTACCATCTGGCGCTTCTAACCATAGCCCATGATATTCCCTTTGCAGGTCATATGGGCATAAAACATACAAAGAGGCATATTATGCAGAACTTCTATTGGCCTGGAATTTCCAGAGATGTAACAGAGTACTGCAGGACATGTGAGCAGTGCCAAAAGGTAGGCAAGGCAGGAGCATACCTCTCAACCTTGAAACATCAAAAATCTGGACAAGGCCCATGAAAAATAAGTACAAATCTGTACGCTGTTTAACATAAAATTTGCATGCATAATTATGTAACCCCACCCACTCCAGTGGAATTGTGGGATACCAACTTTCGTGCAAATTGAAGAACAGGCAAACAAAATATGGCACCAGAGTCACCCTGCAGCCATTCCCAATGTCCCTTTACCTGGCTATTTTGCCCCATTTACCATAAACACTAATGTGTGCATACTGCTTTACTTCTACAATGATTATTTGGGTTTTAATTTTTACACTTTACAGCACAATGGACAAACACCAATAGACACCTGTTAAACTGTCTCACGATGAAAATAGATTTGGCATTAAAACTTGTCTACCCTTGAAACTCACATTCATTAAAATAGCATTGAAACATGCACCACATCCAAAGAAAATACATCTGGCCAGTGGTGGATAAAGATTACCTTTTGGGTTGTTTTCAAATCACTGGCCCCTTGCACACAAAACAAGAAACATACATGGCTTTAGTAAATTATATTCCTTGTATAATACAGCACACTTGTTAGAGCACATTTTAAATTTGTTTAAACATTTTTTCAGTAGGCAATGAAACAAAATGCATGAACCAGTAATAAAAAAACTGCCCAATTCAGAACATTTCCATCATAAAAGTCTACTTACACACACACACACACACAATATACATAAAAAAATAAAATGACAGTAATTTAAGGCATAGGTATCTTGCACAGCTCTTATTTTCAAGTTATGTTTTTTTTTTTTTTGGGGGGGGGGGGCAGAAGGCCAAAAACCAGGGGCACATTTTAAGCATTGCTTATTTAACTTTGGAAAGTTGCTAGAATAAAATGTGTTACTGCCATGTATTTCACTGGCAAGTCTTAACACAGGACTCTGTGCACTACAGTCAGAGCAACATACCACTATGCCAAATCAGCTGCTTGTTTCCCAAAAGATAGGAAGACTGAAACTTAAATAGCTATCATTTAGTGAATTCATTTCTCACTTCTTACTACAGTTCTCAACCTCTTAGCACAAAAACCTGGACAAAGCCAACAATGGGGAATACAGCCCCAAATTAGGTACAAATTCAAATACTGATCTTATAAACTTATAAAATTGCTAGAATAAAAGGTTTTTGTTACCATTTATTTTCTGAAGAATATGAAGTCTGAAAATTAAATGCCTGTCATTATTTAATAAATTCATCAGTGATTTGTCACAAGCATCCTGAAACCACAGAGTTTGAGGAACAGAACAAAAACAATTCACAAATGGTGGTGGCTAGGGACATTAGGCTCTTTTTACCCTATACCCAGGGTACAGGGTTTGAGCCTGAGTACCTCTAGCCACCGGGTGTATTATAATTACACACAAGCACACACAGATAAAAATGCACACCTCCATCCTGAACAGTGTCCAACATACCTTTAAAATGACCATTATTCAAGGGATCATTTCTACCCAAACCTATGTCGACCTCGCATGAAAAAGGGGAAAAACTAGGATTACCTTTTTCAAATACTGACACGGAATGCACAGCAAAAAGCTTTAAACAGACAACTTGTCTGCTAACATTAACCACACAAAGAATGCTTCTGGTACAATGCTGACGGCACCTGCCTAATACACCTTTGCTTAAATTAACATCTCCTGGCTTATCTATACATAGCCCATGAAAAACACAATGCCTCTCTCTCAAAATACCCAGTTGTTCATTAAAATGTGGCTATCCACTGTATGGGACAGGAAGGTTAACCAAACAATACCGATTCCAAATAACTTCATACTGTGCTGCTACCTGATCCAAAGATACAAAATACAATGACACAGAAATTCGAGAGCAACATAAACATACAAATACTACTTAAGTTACCACACTATTAAAAGTAAAGGCACTGCTAGCAAATTGTCGCTTGCCACTCCCACTAATCCAAGGTTCAGTAAATTTTAAGTTGGTAATATACTTCCCTGTAATTACATTTGAGTTTTCACACTTCAGAAAACTGCAGTTATGGTGCTCAAACAACATACAAGGGTAACCTTTGTGTTGGAAATAACTGTTTTCACCTTACTAGCCATGAGGCAAGTGAAAGATGCTTTTCCCAAGATGCTGTAAAGTGTACTTCCTCCTTTCTGGGCTTGCTATAATACTTTTCTCACTATTTTCTAATCAATCATTTTATGAATAACCATAAATAAAGGGAAACAGTTAATATATGAAAGGTGACTACTCCGGAGTCCAGAAACTATGTTATAAAATGCTCATAACATAAAAAGACACAACATATGGTGAAATGGTTGCATAGGACCTAGCTTGCCTAATTAAATTGTGTTAAATGTCAGAGATCTTTACAAAATGGAATCTTAGCAGACAAACCCATGACAAACAAAACATAACATAGCTGAACATGCCTCCATAAAACGGCGCGCACAGGTACTATTATTAAAATAGTAAAATAGGTAATATTATTAAAATAAGATATGCACTGTAACTGTTGTCACGGGAAAACTGTGTGTGTGTGTGTATACGCACACACACACACACACACACACACACACACACACACACAAAATTGACAGGCTCATAATACACACACACACACACACACACACACACACACACACACTCACATTTTGTTCCTTACCTAATCCAATATCCAAGTCATTTCCAAAATAGCAGCAGAAGATCCATTAAGTCGCTACAGGGTATGGCAGCAGAAGATCCATTAAGTTGCTACAGGGTACGGCAGCAGAAGATCCATTAAGTCACTACAGGATACGGCAACCGCAGCAGCATCAAAGCAAAGCCCTTCTCTTAGTTTGACAGCAGCACCAAAGTCATTTTAGCTAGGATAAAGCAAAGCCAGCAATTCTTCTGGCAGCAACAGTTACTTCTAAACACTTCCCGCCTGGTCCTTTTGGCAGCTACTGCTCGCAGCCAGCCGGAAATGATGACGTGAGCTCCTTGAGCTCAGTTCCGACTGGCTGGTAGTGCTGACGGAGCTGACGTCATCATGCACGTGATGATGTCAGCTCTGACAGCGCGAATTAAAAGAATAAAAAAAATAAAAGCAAAGAAATCGGAAATGAAGGGGAGCCACTCGGAAATCGTGGCACCCCTTCATTTAGACCCCAAAACTCGGTAAAAAACGAGTAATTCGGGACGGTTGGGAGGTCTGGGCAGGAGACAAGGTGAGAGCTCCTTTGATGCCTTTGCCTGTGATTGAGGAGCCATTTCAGAGGGTAGTTATGGATATTGTGTGTCCTCTGAGTATCCCCAAGATCCACAGGAAAAAAGTATATCCTAGTGGTAGTGCATTATGCTACACAATACCCTGAGGCAGTGGCTTTGTCCTCCATTGAGGCAGAGAAGGTGGCAAATGCTTTGTTAGAAATTTTCAGCAGGGTAGGTTTCCCAAAAGAAATACTGACTGAGAGAGGTGCCAATTTTATGTCAGACCTGCTGGCTTGTCTGTGAAAGTCCTTTGGGGTGAAGCACATGAAGACCACCCCCTACCATCACCAGAATAAGGGTCCTGTTGAAAGGTTAAACTCTACAATCAAGTGCATGCTATGGGTATTTGCGGATACGTTTAAGAGGGAGTGGGACATATATTTGCCTCGTCTGTTGTTTGCTTACAGAGAGGTTCCCCAGAAATCCACAAGTTTTTCACCCTTTGAGTTGCTGTATGGGCATAGGGTTAGGGGACCTCTAGATTTAATGTGAGATGAGTGAGAAGGTGAGTGCAAGTCACACAAGGAGTCTGTTGTGGCATATGTCCTAAACCTCGGGAAAAGGCTCAGAGAACTCATGGGCTTGGCCCAGGAGGACCTGGCAGAAGCCCAACAACAGGAAAGGTGTGGTATGGCAGGAATGCTCAAGCTAGAGAGTATGCCGTGGGGCAGCAGGTAATAGTTCTCATTCCTATCACACACAACAAGCTGCAAGCAGCTTGAGAGGGACCCTACAAGGTGGTAAGAAAGGTATGTGATGTTAACTACATGGTGGAACTGCTGGGCAAGTGGCAAGGGCACAAATTGTACCATGTTAACATGATGAAACTTTACCATGATAGGGAGGCCCTTGTGCTGAGCATTTGCAGTGGATTGCAAGAGGAGTCTGAGGGAGATCTGGGGATTGATTGCCTCAGTGAGGCTTGGGCTTACACCTAAGTGGAAGTGGTACCAATGTCCCAGCAGCTATCTCCTACCCAGGTTCGAGAAATCTGAGCAGTGTTGCAGGAATTTGGGGAAATGTTCACTGGAAACCCAGGTTGCATCTACCTGGTGCAGCAACAGGTGGATACAGGACCCTAAAGGCCTATTAGGCAGGCCCCTTATAGGGTGCCTGAGAGAGTCAGACAGACTCTGAGGGAGGAGGTACAGGAGATGTTGGAACTAGGGATGATTCAAGAGTCCCACAGTCCCTGGGCCTCTCCAGTGGTGCTGGTGCCAAAGAAAGATGGCAGCACCAGGTTCTGTGTGGACTACAGGAAATTAAATAGTCAGACAGAGACAGATGCTTACCCCATGCCTAGGACAGATGAGGCCCTAGAGCAGCTGGGTGGGGCTAAGTATCTTACAACCATTGATCTTACCAAGGGTTACTGGCAGGTGCCCTTGACTCCTAGTGCTAGAGAGAAGTCAGTCTTTGAGACTCCTTTTGGCTTGTATGAGTTCACAAAGATGCCATTTGGGATGAAGAATGCCCCAGCAACTTTCCAGAGGCTAGTAGATTGTATCCTAGCAGGAGCAGGAGAGTTTGCCCTTGCTTACCTAGATGATATTGCCATCTACCCCCATTCCTGGTCAGAGCACCTTCAGCATGTCAGGGAGGTGCTGGAAAAACTACAGAGGACAGGGTTGACCATTAAGCTGAGCAAATGTCAGGTGGGTATGGCAGAGGTCTCCTACCTAGGACATAGAGTGGAGAGTGGTAAGATAAGGCCAGAACCTGCCAAACTGGAAGCCATTCAGGCATGGCATGCACCTGTTACCAAAAAGCAGGTAAGGGAATTTTTAGGGACAGTCAGGTACTACAGAAAGTTTATCCCCAGTTATAGTACAATAGCTGCTCCCCTCACAGACCTGACAAGGAAGAACTGGCCAGATAAGGTAGTGTGGACCCCAGCATGTGAGCAGGCATTCCAGAAGCTTAAAAAAGCTTTGGGTGGACCTCCTGTGTTAGCCAGTTAGTTAGAAAATTCACTGTTATGACAGATCACAACACCCTAAAATGGTTAAACAGAGCCAGTGAGCAAAATGCCAAGTTGCTAAGATGGAGCCTAGGGTTGCAAGCATATGCTATGTCAATGCAGCACCACAGTGGGAGTAAGAATGCCAATGCAGATCAGCTCTCAAGACAGGGAATGGGTTAGGTATACTGAGATAGACTTGACCCTTTCAAGTGGCGTTTCACTTGAAAAACTAGCTTGAGTTCTCTGGGGGGTGTGAAGACTGATAGAGAAGGGTGAAGGCTGCCAGCTTAGCCAGATATAATTTTGCAGATAATTCTTTCATTTGTATATATGAATGTAAACTACAGGCTTGCTGCCTTAAATGTAAAGAAATACTATGACATGTGGAACTGGAAATAAATGTGACAATAGTGCACTCTACTGACCAAAGTAAAGCATGGGGTCACTCTTTGAAGTAGACAGTGGTGCCAAAAAGTCTAGATGAAGAAATTCTTTCTATTGTTTTAATCAAGAGTTAAATTGCTAGACTTAAACATGCAAATGTATTTTTATTGGTCTGTTTCCTGATCAGCTCAAGATAACAAAAGGGAGATGTTAAGAATGTAAATGCAGTTAATGTATAGCCTGGGAACACCAGGAAAGTGTAAACAGATGATGTAATGTTTATCAGAACTGTAATATAAATTTAAACAGAGAGAGAGTCAGAAGGCATTAAGCATTTTTGTCTTGATCATCCAACTCACACCGCTGCCTCTTGCTCACATGTAAGTTATCTTAAACTTGTGTTTTCTTTTTAGGGAAAGCAAGAATCTAGCAATATTAGACTAGGTGTTTTTTCTGTTATGTTAGAACTGTACTACTGAATTATTTTAAGTATTTCGGTGTGATCTCTGAACTGTGTAGTAGAAAGGATTGTCTTGTGGTTTTAATTATTTATTATTAAATATTTTAAAACCTTTTAACTGAGGCTGGTTTGTGTACAGGTAAGTTAAGCTCTAGAGTGCATTGCAAGTATATAAGGATCCTGTACCAAGTCACTCTAATAAGCCTTGAGACTGTTTAGTCATACTACCAATTGGATAATAATATTGCACAGTAATAATTGAACACCCTTTTAAGGGCCTTTAAGTAGCTGATAATTATTAGCTGGATGGTGGCAGGGTACTACTGTATAGTCTGGTTAAAAAAGGCACAGCTGGAGAACCTCTGCCGGCCTTTCCCAGAAGTGTCTGTGTGGTTGTATAAACTCTTATCTCATAGTGTGTGTGTGTCAGTTACTTGGGCAGGGACCTGAAGCACTGCTTGAATAGAGAGGGTGCTGGAGATTTTAGCTTGCCTAGCTAGGCTGAGATCTGCACCCTATAGCTGTGCCAGTGTGCAGTCTTATTGGGGACCTGGAGAGCAAGGGAGCGACCAGCCCCAGACTGACTGATCTCTGTGTACTCTTAAGGGAAATTGCACTTTACTGTGGGTATTTGTTATCATTTCCTCATATATGAGACTCTCTTGTGTTAGTGGTGAGGATTGAGGCTCCTTGATTGCTGGGCCAGGGCATGGGCATCACACTAACATCACTATAGTAATCATACAGAAGGCTGATTACCCAGCAGAGACAGCCTGCAAAACGTGTCCTCAACCAGATGACTATTCATAGACTACCAATATGGACCAACAACGTATAGCTGGGACACAAAAAGAATGACAGCAGTCCATATACAGCAGTATATAACTGAACCCTGAAGCAGATGACTTATCTAAAATTATGAGCACAAACAAATACTCAAGTACATGATGAGCTTACATGGTGCTAATGAGCAGGGATGCCTATGATGCCTTTAGGAACACAAGCCAGGGACTGAGATGTCTTAATGTTATATCTGCCATTTGCAGTAAAGCTACATGGCCAGCAAACAATATTATCTTAATATGCTCACTTATCACTAGCACTCATACATGTGCACATTCTCACACACACACACACACACACACACACACACACACACACACACACACACACACACACACACACACACACACACAAAGACCATGTACAAATGGTATAATCAGATGAATGGAGTAACACATTCCATCTGGTTCAATTGGCCATATAGTGCATGTCAACTTTAGGGGAAAATGTGCTAATAAAAACAAAATATACATAAGCAGGTATAGAACTTCCACCAGTAATTCAGTTTAACTAATCAAATCAGCCAAACAAAAATGTATTGCAGTAACAAATTAGAAAATAATATCAGTATAAACATGCAGGTTAAGAGATGTTACACTTATGATGATGGCCGTGCTGTAAACTGAGCTTTCCAGTAATGTAGGTCTTCAGGCTTCCTCCTGCAAAGGTCATCACAACAATGCTACACCTGTACTGCTATCTGCTGGATTCTCATCCAGTTTTGGAGGATGGTGGATAGATCATTCAAAACATCAGTAACATGAAACTGATTGTTCTCCAGTCCAAGCAGGTGGTCCTCAAGGTGCCACAGCTGGGAGAGAATTATCAACATCTCACACTCATCCCACAGTAACCACTGAGCATTATGAGACAGTCCATCATAAATGTTATTACTGATATGTGTAAAGAAGATACAGGATTCACTGATCCTTGTACAACCAGCCACCAGAGTTAGAACAAAATGGCAGTAGTGAGTTGTCTGCTATAACTGGGGTCCAGCTTAGCATCAGATATCCAATTCACATGACAGCACATCAAATAAAAAGTGCAAATTGTATAACTGCCACAGATGGAGATAATGCAGTTTCATAATGCTCAACATAAGCAGATCTCATTAATAGTTTAAGACATAATGTCATTTACAAATCGGTATGCTCTTAGTAAAGTGTCTACCTTTCCTGGAGAACACTGAGAAGACCGGGAATTCAGTTTTGTTGTATCATACTCATGTACTGATTTTTAAGTACAGCAATAGTACACATTATCTGTATGATGGCAAATGTTGAAACAGTCCCCGGGATTCATGAAGCTCGGTGCAAGGCCGGTGTAAGGCTTGCGCCGGCAGTGCAGTGAATAATCGGCATAGCAGTGCCATATGCATAGTAATGAGTGCGCGCCACAACCACAGACACGTGCAGAGGGCACGTGAGCGAGCCCAAGTAGGATGCGTTCGGAGGCGTGGCCAAGCCGGCAGGCGATGAGCAACCTAAAGTGCTGACTGCCACAGGCCGCCTGCAATAGTAACCGCACCAGCCAGGGCCCGTGGATAATGAAACGTACGCAGACTATGCAACATAGTACCCGTTCACACAAAACGGAGAACCAAACATTAACCCACGAAGTCCAAAGTGTACCCATCCAAGGAACAAAGGATACGCGTAATACCGTGTCCATCCCGCAATGCACTGTCAGTGGGCATACCCAGTGAAGGTGTACCGCAGCATGTCAGCGCGCCGCAACCACATAGAAGTAGCGACATGGGCATGGTCACCAGCAGTAGTGAGAATACACAGCCGGGTAGCCGTGTTGATATAACAACAAGAAGGAAACAAGATACCCTAAACACAGGCAAACATGTGTATAGCAACATGTACTACACCCAGCAACGTGCTTGTCGCATACACATAGGACGGCGTATGCCTAAGCATAATATCCAGAAGCGGAACTCATGCATGCAAGTGTAATACACAACAGCCCCGTCATAGCATGTAACCCGCACCAATGTACGACCGTGAACCCAACCCAGCTAGCAGCCTTGCGCAGCTACACACCTACACACAATGGGCATACCTGAAATGTAGTAAGAAGTATTGTCCAAGGCAGTGCCACGCGGGCAAATATGTACCCCACATGTTAACATCCCACCACAGGTACAGATATCCAAATGGCTGCATGTGAATGTGTCGGCAGAATGTGTACATCCCGCATGTGGTATGGACCTGTCGAAACCCCATAGGCGTGCACATGCCACGGTGCCCATAACTGTATACATCTGGACAAGGCGGTATGTTCAGCCACCGTACCAATGATTAGCTATGCAGACATGTCAAACACAACACATATGGCGGAACATTTGCCCACCAAGCAGGATGACCCAACAGGGTGCCACAGGCACAGAAGGGGAAGGTGGGACATCACACGTGGAGAGTAGCATCGCCGGACGGGCAAACACCCATGGCCAACGCAAAGGACGGAATAACATGTATATGCCTGGATGGATGGGTATATCATAGCATGGGAATAGGCCAAGCTATCCACCATAATAGCCATGCGTACCAGATACAAACAGCCAGTAACACGCAGTAGTAATGCAGGAAGGCATACACGACTGTGGGAATAGCACAGGACATATGGCACATGCCAAGTGTAGATGCATGACACAAATGTCCAGGATGGGGCCCCCTGCAAAGAGGAACATGTGCCAACCCCACCTCCCACAGATGTACCGGCAGTGAAAACACATGCCAAACACACACCAACACTACCGTCCATCCCACGACAGCAACGGAGGCTGGTCAAAGACCACCATGATGCGTCCACAAACAGGAACACGTCGGACCGTTGCCTTAACACCCCCCCTCAGGCCAAAGAAAAATAGAATGGACATATGCATGTAATGCTGTGAAGGATGTGTGGTAGTCCTCAGTATCACAGAGGTAGGTACACAGATACACTGTAATCAACTGTGACGTATGTGCACTGTAGACAGCATACCTGCAGGTAATACATAGTTCAATCACGTGCCACTGAAATATACACACAAGAATGAGGATAGGGGATAGACAAGTGTGAATGGGACAAACTATGAACATAGGTTCATAGGTCCATAGTTACAGAGTAGGCTATCTACCCAAGGGCAGCCATAACCCTAGGCCACAGTTATGTTACCTTTGCCAACCCTCCAGTCTGGAGATAAAATGCCTATTATATTGCTGTACCTCTGTCAAGCAGTGACAATGATGTAATCCCTGGGGTATATGTGCAATCCCCCATCCAATGGACAATATCCCCCTCGAACAAGGCTAGCAAGGTTCTCTGCCTCACATGTACTGTGATGTTGTTCCACAGCATAGTGAGTGTCTGGGCGATGTATGTGTCACTCCAACACATGCTATTAATGACCATGTCAAGGTTCACGTCACCTGCCCTTGTGGTTCTGAGGGATGTAGATCCAGTAGGTGAAGCATAGTCATCAAATATGGGTCGACATGGCCTCGTATGTCAGGCACAGGTCACCACTGAACAAGTGGTATGTGACTGAATGGAGCAGGAGTCCTTACAGTGGGGCAGCACAACACAAATCCCTGACACCCTGCATCTGTCTGACGATAAACCTATGGGGCCTTCCCAGCTGCTGTAGGTGTCGGGTCAGATACCTTCCGAACTGGGCAATGTACTCAATCATAGGTCTAATGAGTAATGAGTACAAGGAGACGATGACCTACCCTGATCTAGATGTGAATCCCTGCATGATCAGGTGGGCAATGTAGAAGTCCTACCAAACCACGATAGCAACGTGTGTGTCGAACGAATGGTGACTGACAACCTGGGTCCCCAGATCCCTGGTAATTCCTCCCCATGATCAGTGGACTGCCACCCATATGGCGGACAGGGGTGACCTTGTTCTTCCCGATGGGTATGACTATGCATAACCTGGCATTTAGCTGTAGGCCATGTCCCTGACAGCAGATATCCATATCTGTGAGGCCCCTTTGAAGGATATCTGTGTCAGATGTCCGTCCCACTATGGCACCCGGTTCGCAGTCATCTACAAACAATGTCAGCCCTAACCCCCCTGTGTGTGCTTGTACTTTGGAAATTTAGATGTAGAAAAGGAGTGGACCCAGGGCAGAGCCCCGTGGGACACCGCCTGTGACAGGCAGTAAGTCTGATATGCTGCCAGCAACTATGACCGCGTGGGTTGTGTCACCTAGCCAGTTTGCAACCCATCCCGCGATGTACATGTTCACATCCAAGCCAATGATTTTATCAATGATACCCGAGGGGGGTATTGTGTTGAAGGCCTTTGCCAGGTCGAGGTAGGCTGTATGGACCGCATGACCATCATCAATGGCCTCGGCGACTGTCCCTAAATCGTCAACCAGGTTTTAAACGCATGATCTGCCCCTGACCAAGCCAAACTGGGTTAGATGCAAAGTATGTAGGTACCCTAAGTCATCATCTATGGGCTGCAGTATGATCCTTCCCCATGTCTTTCCAGATAAGGAATCTCATGCTAATGGGACGGTAATAACCAGGGTCAGTGGAGGCACTGCCCCTGTGAAGTGGGACTACAGTCGCCGTGCGCCACAACTTGGGTACGTTACCCGAGGTGAAGCTAAGATCAAACAGCTGTCCTAACTGTGGGTCTAATTCCTCAATGAGATTGCGGCGTACACAGTCGGGACACCAGCTCGTCCCATGGATGCTGTGTTCACTACCTTGGAGAGAGCATGTCCCACCTGTGTGTTACAGAACATTCGGGGGCCACAATCCGCTGGTACAGACATCTCTCCATGTGGGGGGGAGGGGGTGGAGATGTCTTCCCCGAACCTTTCAGCCAGTATGTTGGCAATGTGTGTATGGTCAGTACACTTCACATCATTGTGAACCCAGTCAGAGCATATCTGGGAGTTACCTCCCAGGTGTCCAGCATAGCTAATGAAGGCCGTATGATTGTCTGTCGAGTCCTTGGAGATATATCTGTGGAACCTGCCCCGGATTATGTCATGAGAGCTTGTAGCTCTTCACATATAATGAGCAAGGGTGTCATACCTCACAAGGAGTCTGCTCTGTCTTGTAGTAGCCACTTCCTCTCGTTGTACAGCTTGGGTATGGCTGGGGTACACCACAATGGATGCTTGGCATTGGTACAAAGAACCACAGTTGGGTAAGGGAATGCCTGATCCATGCATTCCTGTAGGTGCCGGTAGAAGGCATATGTAAGTGATGCAGTGGCTTGAGTAATGTTGACCACTGGCTAAGGGTCCTTACAGGAGACCACAGTAGTGTTCAGAATTGTGAATTCGGCCTTTGAGAAAGCCATGTGTATGGTAACCGGCACCACCCACAGCATCGCATGTCAATAGCAGAAGCTATTGTCCAAATAACATAAGATCAAACATTATTATTAAAATATGATTATTATTCATTTAGTGATATGTTTCTGCTAATTACATCCGCAAATGCCTGGTAAGACCGGGCCAAAGTGCACATGATCTACCTGTTATGGTGGTGTCATTCTGACAAGAAAGTGGCAATACTTCTCTACTGGGACCTCTGGTGATTATTTAAAGCAGTTGTTAACCTGCATCATTGGATGTACACCATTTGGTCTCAGTTTTGGAAAACCTGGTTTACGTAGCACTACACACTATGGGTAGTCAAGCAGACATCCGCGAATGGGGAACATACAGCAGCAGTCAAAACCACTGGCCACATGGACACAGTCCGACAAGTTCTACACTTTACATATGCACATTGGTGTCCATTGTAGGACCCAAAAATTGTCCCGTACGGAATACCATCCAGCCTTCATCGTCCAACCAGGAGAAGCGACAGTCATGACCACGGCACAGCTAGACATATGCACCACCAGCGTGTTTAATGTTGATGACAAGTGTCCATGAAATGCAGGACATATGAACAGAAAACCCCAGACTGTCGAGTCCATAGAAGTTCGTCCACATCCCAGTCCCGCACACATGAAGGATGTGTAATGGGTACTGTCGAGGGTTTCAGCCATGGGATCGTGGGTATGCAGAAATGGGGCTTGGTGTTGTTTGGCAGATAATCCGTTTACCCGCCCCTTGGGAGGGTTGTGGGTATAGCACATGCCTTACTCCCCACTAATAATGCAAAACGTCCACCGGAGAACGCTAAATGCAGCTGTGAAATGTGTACAGCTCTATACCAATGTCCAGTAGGCAATTCCCATGGACGGACAAACGTACGGCCAAGATGGCACCCATAACTGCAAACCCGGTGGAATTACACAGCTGCAGTAAGGCAGAACACAGGAAATACAGTTGGGAACTACAGTGGACACTCCCCATACAAAGTCAGACCGCCGTGCGAATACCGGCGTATGCAGCACCCAATCTGCCAGCACCAAAATGGGGATTACTCGCTGCCATGCTGCGGAACAAATGGGCGACCTGTGGAACACATACTAATGGCACACCAACAACGTCAACTAGGAAGTTCAGTCAAAACCACCCGCTAGATGGACACAGTCCAACAAGTTCTACACTTTACATATGCACATTGGTGTCCATTGTAGGACCCAAAAATTGATACCTATGGAACATCATACAGCTGTAATCGTTCAACCAGAAGAAAAGCGACAGCCATGACTATGGCACAGCTAGACACATGCACCACCAGCGTTATTAAGGTTGATGACAAGTGTCCATGAAAAGCAGGACATATGGACAGAAATCCCCAGAGTTCCGAGTCCATAGAAGTGCGTCCACATCTCAGTCCCGCACACATGAAGGATGTGGAATGGGTACCGTCGAGTGTTGCAGCCATGGGATCCTGGGTATGCAGAAACAGGCCTCGGTGTTGTTTGGCAGATAATCCGTTGTCCCGCCCCGTGGGAGGGATGTGGGTGTAGCACCTGCCTTACTCCCCACTAATAATGCAAAGCATCCACCGGATAATGCTAAATGCAGGTGTGAAATGTGTACAGCCCTATACCAGTGTCCAGTATGCAATTCTCATGGATGGACAAGCGTACAACCAAGATGGCACCCATAACTGCAAACCCGGTGGATATACACAGCTGCAGTAAGGCATAACACAGGAAATACAGTTGGGAACTACAGTGGACACTCCCCATACAAAGTCAGACCTACGTGCGAATACCGGCGTACGCAGCACTCAATCTGCCAGCACGAAAATGGGGATTACTCGCTGCCATGCTGCGGAACAAATGGGCGACCTGTGGAACACATACTAATGGCACACCAACAACATCAACTAGGAAGTTCAGTCAAAACCACCCGCCAGATGGACACAGTCCAACAAGTTCTACACTTTACATATGCACATAGGTGTCCATTGTAGGACCCAAAAATTGATACCTATGGAACATCATACAGCTGTTATCGTTCAACCAGAAGAAGCGACAGCCGTGACTATGGCACAGCTAGACACATGCACCACCAGCGTTATTAAGGTTGATGACAAGTGTCCATGAAATGCAGGACATATGGACAGAAATCCCCAGAGTTCCGAGTCCATAGAAGTGCGTCCACATCTCAGTCCTGCACACATGAAGGATGTGGAATGGGTACCATCGAGTGTTGCAGCCATGGGATCCTGGGTATGCAGAAACAGGCCTCGGTGTTGTTTGGCAGATAATCTGTTGTCCCGCCCTGTGGGAGGGATGTGGGTGTAGCACCTGCCTTACTCCCCACTAATAATGCAAAGCATCCACCGGATAATGCTAAATGCAGGTGTGAAATGTGTACAGCCCTATACCAGTGTCCAGTATGCAATTCTCATGGATGGACAAGCGTACGACCAAGATGGCACCCATAACTGCAAACCCGGTGGATATACACAGCTGCAGTAAGGCATAACACAGGAAATACAGTTGTGAACTACAGTGGACACTCCCCATACAAAGTCAGACCGCCGTGCGAATACCGGCGTACGCAGCACTCAATCTGCCAGCAACAAAATGGGGATCACTCGCTGCCATACCGCGGAACAAATGGGCGACCAGTGGAACACATACTAATGGCACACCAACAATGTCAACTAGGATATGTAAACTATGGCGTTCCCAACTTCCCACTTATAAAGAAAACATGCTTCAATGAATACATAGGGGATCTACATGTCCTGGTGGTGTTATGTTGACAATACAGTGACGGATATGTCCTACTGGGACGTCTGAGGTTTATTCAAAGCAGTTGCTAACCTGCATCTTTGGATGTACACCATTTGTTCTCAGTTCTAAAACACCTGGTTTACGTAGCACCACGTAATATGGGTCATCAAACAGACATCCTTGATTGGGGAACATACAGCAGCAGTCAAAACCACTGGCCAGTTGGACACAGTCCAGCAACATCTAACTTTACATATGCACATTGGTGTCCATTGTAGGACCCAAAAATTTATCTTAACAGAATTCCATCCAGCCGTGACCGTCCACCAGATGACGCGATAGCCGTGAGTACGGCACAGCGAGATATATGCACCACCAGCATGTTTAAGGTGGATGACAAGTGTCCATGAAATGCAGGACATATGAACAGAAATCCCCAGATCGACGTGTCCATAGATGTGCGTCCACATCCCAGTCGCGCACACATGAAGGATGTGTAATGGGTACTGTCAAGGGTTGCAGCCATGGGAACCTGGGTATGCAGAAATGGGGCTCGGTGTTGTTTGGCAGATAATCCGTTGTCCCGCCCCGTGGGAGGGATGTGGGTGTAGCACATGACCTACTCCCCACTAATAATGCAAAACATCCACCGGATAATGCTAAATGCAGGTGTGAAATGTTTACAGCCCTATACCAGTGTCCAGTAGGCAATTCCCATGGACGGACAAACGTACGACCAAGATGGCACCCATAACTGCAAACCCGGTGTAATTCCACAGCTGCAGTAAGGCATAACACAGGAAATACAGATAGGGACCACAGTACACACCCACCATACAAAGTCAGACCGGCGTGCGAATACCGGCGTACACAGCACTCAATCTGCCAGCAAGAAAATGGGGATCACTCGCTTCCATACTGCGGAACAAATGGGCGACCTGCGGAACACATACTAATGGCACACCAACAACGTCAACTAGGAAGGTTATAGGATGGTTAAGCTATGGCGCATCCACGTATAAAGAACATCCTTCAATGAATTAATAGGATCTACATGTTATGGTGGTGTTATTCTGACAATACAGTGGCGGATATTTCCTACTGTGACTTCTGAGGATTATGTAAAGCAGTTGCTAACCTGCATCCTTGGATGTACACCATTTGGTTTCAGGTTAGAAAAACCTGGATGTCGTAGCACTACATAATATGTGTAGTCAAACAGACATCCGCGATCGGGGAACATACAGCAGCAGTCAAACCCACTGGCCAGATGGACACAGTCGAACAGGTTCTATACTTTACATATGCACATCGGTGTCCATTGTAGGACCCAAAAATTTAACCCTATGCAATAGAAACGTGATGGAGGGAGCGACGCTGAAGGCGTAACAGCCGTGACTACGGCACAGTTAGACATATGCACCACCAGCGTGTTTAAGGTTGATGACAGGTGTCCATGAAATGCAGGACATATGAGCAGAAATACCCATATGGCCAAGTCCATAGAAGTGCGTCCACATCCCAGTCCCGCACACATGAATAGTGTGTAATGGGTACCGTCGAGGGCTGCAGCCATGGGATCGTGGGTATGCAAAAATGGGGCTCGGTGTTGTTTGGCAGATAATCCATTGTCCCGCCCCGTGGGAGGGATGTGGGTATAGCACGTGCCTTACCCCCCACCAATAATGCAAATCATCCACCGGAGAATGATAAATGCAGCTGTGAAATGGGTACAGCCGTATACCAGTGTCCAGTAGGCAATTCCCATGGATGGACAAACGTACGACCAAGATGGCACCCATAACTGCAAACCTGGTGGAATTACACAGCTGCAGTAAGGCATAACACAGGAAATGCAGATAGGGACTACAGTACACACTCCCCATACAAAGTCAGACCGCCGTGCGTATACCGGCGTACGCAGCACTCAATCTGCCAGCAAGAAAATGGGGATCACTCGCTACCATACTGCAGAACAAATGTGCGACCTGCGGAACACATACTAATGGCAAACCAGCAACGTCAACTAGGAAGGTCATAGGATCTCTGAACTATGGCGTTCACGCTTATACAGAACATCCTTCAATGAAATAATAGGATCTACATGTTTTGGTTGTGTTATTTTGACAATACAGTGGCGGAAATTCCCTAATGGGACATCTGAGGATTAGTTAAAGCATTTCCTAGCCTGCATCATTGGATTTACACCATCTGGGTTCAATTTGGAATAACCTGGTTAACGTAGCACTACATAATATGGGTAGCAAGCAGACATCCGCAATTGTGGAACATACAGCAGCAGTCAAACCCACTGGCCAGATGGACACAGTCCAACAAGTTCTACACGTTACATATGCACATTGGTGTTCATAGTAGGACCCCAAAGATTCATCCGTATGCAATGTCAACCAGCTACGATCGAGAGACCCAGAAGAACTGACAGCCATGACTACGGGACAGCCAGACATATGCACCTCCAGCATGTTCAAGGTTGATGACAACTGTCCATGAAATGCAGGACATATGAACAGAAATTCCCAGATTGTAGAGTCCATAGAGGTGCGTCCACATCCCATTCCCGCACACATGATGGATGTGTAATGGGTACCGTTGAGGGTTGCAGCCATGGGATCCTGGGTATGTAGGAACGGGGCTCGGTGTTGTCTGGCAGATAATACGTTGTCCCGCACCGTGGGAGGGATGTGGGAGTAGCACATGCCTTACTCCCCACTAATTGTGCAAAGCATCCACCGGATAATGCTAAATGCAGGTGTGAAATGTGTACTGCTCTATACCAGTGTCCAGTAGGCAATCGCCATGGATGGACAAGCATAGGACCAAGATGGCACCCATAACTGCAAACCTGGTGGAATCACACAGCTGCAGTGAGGCATAACACAGGAAATACAGATAGGGACTGCAGTAGACACACCCCATACAAAGCCAGACCACCGTGCGAATACCGGCGTACACAGCACTCAATCTGTCAGCACCATAATGGGCATCACTCGCTTCCATACCGCTGAAGAAATGGGCGACCTGTGGAACACATACCAATGGCACAAAAACGTCAGCTAGGAAGGTCATAGGATTGTCACACTATGGCGTTCCCACTTATGGAGAACATCCTTCAGTGAATTAATAGGATTAATGCCAATTGACTATGGAATACACCTAATCAACAACAAAGAACCGCTGGCACCTTATGGCACACAATCCAAAACACACATAGGTAGATGACACAGTCAACGTAGACATTGTCCACGACAGGTCACAAATGGTATACAAAGGTTACTTCATGGACATGTAAACGCTTTCACCCGTAGGCTCCGTCAGACTTACACATGACATAGAAGCATCCAGGCTTTAAATATCCCCCCTTACACTTTCATTGGTTAATTTCTCAGCAAACAATGAACATGTAACCACAGCATAGAAAGCACAGACGCAATGTCAACTACACACACATATATTAACATCTCAGAAAACATCCTAGTAACACATGTATAATATGATATTGTACTATGCCTAATACTCATCAATCAAAGATCTAACAATATATATAGAAGATATGCATATCATATCAATGTAATACAGTGGTACACAACTGAAAGAGTGGACTAATGTGTGTTAACTGTATATCTGTACCTAAACTACATCCCTGTCACGGGGGTTTAAGCCACCTGCTTCTCAAAAGAGGTTTCAGCAGTGTTTCACCGGTCAGCCCTGGTGTGTGGTCAACCCTTCACCTAACAATCCATCTAAATCCGCATTCTAAAGCATAGTTGATGAGGTCCCCCGTCTGGTATTATAACCTAGCCATCGTAAAACACCGAATGCAGACGTATGCCTTGTGATGTGCTCATAGCCGGCCGTAGGCATACGCCAATCCTGCGGCTGCCCAGGGCACCACACTAGTAGGGCCACCTGTCTAGTAGGTGTGTCATGTAGGTATACCAGGATGGGGGCACCATGTGTTGTGGTGGTGTGTGCCATGGAGCCCTACAGCCTAGGGCAGCAGTCGATCTAAGGCCGCTGCCGTAGGAGGGGTAGTACGGTCTGCAGGTATGTGCAGAAGTGCACATGAAACAGCGGTCCACAAGGGGTACCCATAGTGGCGACACCTGCACAGATGGCTATAGCGGGACACACACACGACCATGCATACAGCACAGTTAGACATACACACACCATAAATAGGCAATTACACACAAGGCTTATGGCGTGTACGGGTACTGTGTCAGTACAGCAAGGATAGCTGTCTGCCACGATATCCAGCAGATGTCTCTAGGGTGTTCTGGAATACGGACGGTGCATGGACAATGAGTGGATATGCATCATAACACAGTTCTATGTGTCAGCCGTGCAAATATGCAATACATGGGACAGACAGCTGTCCATGCAAGAGCAGCACTACGGGCACAACATAGGTACGTACATATACAATGACAGAGATACAGACGGACCCATGTGGCAAGCCCGTGCGTGTAAGGTACACAGCATCACCCCACCACACCATAGCAGGGTGCACGTGGAGAACACGCTACAGAGGTCGCCAACCACAGCAGGCACACAAGCAGTCCACGAGCTGCGTCTAACCATCCACAAACACAGGGATGGTGCCAGGATATGAGTGTTCTGCGGAAACCTCAAAGCCATACCCTATGAACCCATGCAGCTGGGAGCATGGACACACACACACATGTGGCAGGCATGGTGAGTGACCACACCCCCACATACCCAACCGCACAACAGTATGACACAGGTATGGAACGCGCTACGTGGACCACCGAACACACCACCATCAGAGGCACATGTACAGGTGGGTGGCAACATCCGTAAAGGAATGGCCGCCGATAGCCAAGGTATGTGTTGCCAAGCATCTAAAATAACTCCACTCTACTAGGGAAGCTGTGAACACACACACCACACACACACAGGGAAGGGCTGAGAGTCGAACCTACGCCTACCTACATGAACTCGCTACAGCATGAAGCATTTACAGAACATGCTACCGAGATTACTGAGCACAGTGCTGTCAGAGGCATACTTCTAGGTGGGTGACATCACCCGTAGGGGAATAGCCGGCAATAGCAAAGGTATGTGTTGCGAAGCGTCTAAAAGCATGTTCATCTGCAGGGGCAGCTGGAAACACACACACACACACACACACACACACACAGGGAAGGGCCAAGAGTCAAACCTACGCCTACCTACATGAACTCACTACAGCATGAAGCATTTACAGAACGCGCTACTGAGATTACTGAGCACAGCGCTGTCAGAGGCATACTTCTAGGCGTGTGACATCACCCGTAGGGGAATAGCCGGCAATAGCAAAGGTATGTGTTGCGAAGCATCTAAAAGCATGTTCATCTGCAGGGGCAGCTGGAAACACACACACACAGGGAAGGTCTGAGAGTCGAACCTACGCCTACCTACATGAACTCACTACAGCATGAAGCATTTACAGAACGCGCTACCGAGATTACTGAGCACAGCGCTGTCAGAGGCATACTTCTAGGCGGGTGACATCACACGTAGGGGAATAGCCGGCAATAGCAAAGGTATGTGTTGTGAAGCGTCTAAAAGCATGTTCATCTGCAGAGGCAGCTGGAAACACACACACAGGGAAGGGCCGAGAGTCGAACCTACGCCTACCTACATGAACTCACTACAGCATGAAGCATTTACAGAACGCGCTACCGAGATTACTGAGCACAGTGCTGTCAGAGGCATACTTCTAGGCGGGTGACATCACCCGTAGGGGAATAGCCGGCAATAGCAAAGGTATGTGTTGCGAAGCGTCTAAAAGCATGTTCATCTGCAGAGGCAGCTGGAAACACACACACACACACACACACACACACACACAGGAAGGGCCGAGAGTCGAACCTACGCCTACCTACATGAACTCACTACAGCATGAAGCATTTACAGAACACGCTACCGAGATTACTGAGCACAGCGCTGTCAGAGGCATACTTCTAGGCGGGTGACATCACCCGTAGGGGAATAGCCGGCAATAGCAAAGGTATGTGTTGCGAAGCGTCTAAAAGCATGTTCATCTGCAGAGGCAGCTGGACACACACACACAGGGAAGGGCCGAGAGTCGAACTTACGCCTACCTACATGAACTCACTACAGCATGAAACATTTACAGAATGTGCTACCGAGATTACTGAGCACAGTGCTGTCAGAGGCATACTTCTAGGCGGGTGACATCATCCGTAGGGGAATAGCCGGCAATAGCAAAGGTATGTGTTGCGAAGCGTCTAAAAGCATGTTCATCTGCAGAGGCAGCTGGAAACACACACACACACAGGGAAGGGCCGAGAGTCGAACCTACGCCTACCTTGAACTCACTACAGCATGAAGCATTTACAGAACCCGCTACCGAGATTACTGAGCACAGCGCTGTCAGAGGCATACTTCTAGACGGGTGACATCACCCGTAGGGGAATAGCCGGCAATAGCAAAGGTATGTGTTGCGAAGCGTCTAAAAGCATGTTCATCTGCAGAGGCAGCTGGAAACGCACACACACACACACACACACACACACACACACACACACACGGGCCGGGAGTCGAACCTACGCCTACCTACATGAACTCACTACAGCATGATGCATTTACAGAACGCGCTACCGAGATTACTGAGCACAGCACTGTCAGGAGGCATACCCCTAGGTGGGTGGTATCATCTGCAGAGGCAATGCGGCCGATAGGGAATGAAGACAGAGTGCGCAGTCACACAGCCTGTTACCATCCCAAGGTGGCCGTACAGTAACACGGTAGTGCTGCAGTCGGGAATACCAACTAAGTACGGAGCAGTACATCACGACATGAATACGGGATGCACCACATTACAGTATACCCTATGAGAGGGCATCCGGCGTGCAGGATGTAAGCAGCCAATGTGGCATGACAGCCATATATGAGTCACCTGGATGGTCACCATGGCTATGCAGGATGTCAATGGCCATGGCTACACGCCTAGTAGCAGACATCGGTGCCGACTGTCGTGTGTACCCCCGACTGGTGTACTGGCCATGCCTCTCACACCCAGTGGTTGCGAAGGGGAGACAGACATGCTCACGGGGTATCAACGCAGTCGGCCGCGGTGTGCACTGTACTGTGTGTCCATCTACACAGCTGCTTACTGGGCATGCTCAGACACTTAGAATCGGCACAGTGCAGACAGGCATACACATGGGGCGATGGCATGGGAGGCAGAATGTGGACCGTCGTGTGTGTCCAGCCACACAACAGTAACCCGGCCATGCCACAGACGTGGCAGTTGCGGAGGGGAAACAGGCATGCACCCGGGGTATCAATGCAGATGGGCGCAGTGTGCACTGTACTGTGTGTCCATCTACACAGCTGCTTACTGGGCATGCTCAGACACTTAGAATTGGCACAGTGCAGACAGGCATACACATGGGGTGACGGCATGGGAGGCAGAATGTGGACCGTCGTGTGTGTCCAGCCACACAACAGCAACCCGGCCATGCCACAGACGTGGCAGTTGCGGAGGGGAAACAGGCATGCACCCGGGGTATCAATGCAGATGGCGCGGTGTGCACTGTACTGTGTGTCCATCTACACAGCTGCTTACTGGGCATGCTCAGACACTTAGAATCAGCACAGTGCAGACAGGCATACACATTGGGTGACGGCATGGGAGGCAGAATGTGGACCGTCGTGTGTGTCCACCCACACAACAGCGACCCGGCCATGCTCACACACGTAGTATGTGCTACACGCCATCCGGCATGCAGACGGAGTGCACACACCGCAAGTCACGGCCACGTAAACCCGTACACACGCGCAGGGAGGACACACATGCAGTCACACGTACACACACAGATGACAGCACAGGCGTCACGAGTGCAGGCTGAACATGTACACACCGTAGTGTACACCGTAGCTGCTATGCCAGCACCATGTCATCGGTGCAGCAGTATGCCTCACGGTCCAGAAACTGCATGTGACATATGTCCAGAAGACTATGTCCGTCGTGCAGAGTACACATGTACTATCAATGATCCCACAGGTGTGATGTAGTCCACCCATACCGGTACACACGGACAGGCGTGCTCCACACATACCACTGGCCTGACACAGGTATGACACATGACTGCAGCTGTACCACAGTGAAACAATGTCCGGATATGTGACATATGTGATTTCCTGGCTGTGTGCATGGACTGCACGCAGGACACGCACGAAGCCTGTGATGTACCACATGCATGACACAGGCGTACGCGGTAATACACACATGAAGGGAAGGCAGATACATGTCTGTGGTATGCACCCCCTACAGGGTGTAGCGGTGTTCACAGGGACACATACCCTTGTACAGTTTGCCTGTGACAGCTGTGATACCAAACCACAGTCCATGTTCCATGTATGTTGACACACATGTCACAATGTAGCAATGCATACACACATGGCAACAGGGGATACATGTGACACGTGTACTGTGCATGGTGCAGCCGTGCAGGGGCAGTGTCTGGTGTCCGTAACACAGTTGCAACCCCCTTCCACATACATACCCATCATGGGGGCCGTCATATGGTGGCATAGTAACAGCACGCATGGCAGTCTGTGTGTACACCATTTGTTTAAACACCTGTCCACATGCATGTGTGCAGGTGCTGGTCACACGTGTGTCACACACCATCCTACCCTGCCATGTGCATACAGTCTGCTATGTCGCCTTTACATGACAGCGCTGCCATGATGCATACCCATCGGCCATGCGGGATCGATCATATGTCACATTGCCACTGTAACCCCTACCACCTCCCACGTGCAGATATTGGCACAGCTGCTAGATACAGTGGTAGTACGCAGGATGCACCACATACCGCTGCACGCCTGCACAAATCCCATGTAGCGGGTGTGGCATTCCTAGCACCAACATGTGTGCAGGAATGTGTGGCCATGTATGCCACAGATCGGGGGAGACTATATGCCACGTGCCACACATCACTGTACACCATGGTAGAGATCTGTACCTACCTCAGTGTGGGGTGCATCGATGTGGATGGTGTAGTACATGCAACACGTCAACCCTCCGTGTAGACATGTGTGGCCACCACCATGTCAGTGTGTCAACATGTGTGTATGTCTGCTGCCTGTTGAGAGGGTGTATGCAGATATCGTGTTGTGACTGGACACTGACCACACAGGGTGACCATCCCGTAGTGGTGCTGCATTGTACAGCCCTATCATTGCCATACCTGTGAGCCTTACTGGCCACTTGTGCAAGACCACCCCCTGTGACATGGCACGTCGGTGCATTGTCTTGTGATGGTGCCGACCACACAGACAGGTGTCCCCATCTGCACACAATGGTGTGTGTGCCATAGAGGTGTACGCCCCACGAATACGGGAATATTCCTGTACCGGTACAGCATCCAACTGTCGAACACTGTGCACCACAGCTGACAGGTGACACCTGCAGACAGTAGCCAGCACACTGCGTACGACACCTGCAGAATGTCACCATACCTGTACTGTGTCATGCCATGCATGTGGGGTCTCTGTCCACCGTAGCCTGTGGCACCGAACACAGGAGTCAGGTGCAGTATATGTGTGGACATGTGCGTCATGTACCGTGTAAGCAACGTTACACTGTATCCGGCTCCGTGCTCCACAGGTTTATGTGTATGACCTCTCTTCTTGCAATCCGACTGTCTGTTCTCTACATCACAAAAGCTCTGCACCTGCTCCCATACTATTCCTACATAGATAAAGTACATGTATACTAAATGGAGTACTACACTGGCCTAGAATCCCCTTGTGTGCCCACTTCCCTATAGGTGCCTTCTGAACCGGTTACACAGCAGATGTATTCACATTCACTGGCATGCCGAAGGGTCAATTGCTAGCGACCTCTCCTGCTCAGATGGTGAATCTGGGCATCCTGGCCACTGTTACAGGTGCCTCATGGACACGGACAAGCCGCACCTCTCCCAGTGAACATAATACATGTGACAGACCCAACTATATAGCCGGACAGGGGGCTGTGCTCTCTCAAACCATGACCGGCAAGACCACGCGGGAGGGGAAGGACACCATGCTCACCACATACCCAGTGTCACATGTGACTATCGCAAATGCCAATCAAACACATGAACACACGAAGACATACCTGGAGGCACTGTAAGACATGTCACGAACCTAACGAGCACTGTGAAGCAGACACACAAGCTACTGCCTCCACAAGACATAGGACATGCAACACATACTTCTCAACGTCTGTGTGCTAAACTGTCGAACCCCAAAGGCGACACACACACTGCCAGACACACCTGTAATGGGTGACGCCACTGCCAGACACACCAACGTCCCACCCACCACACTGAACAAGGGAATGATCACAGTATGCTGCCTGCCGGGCGCTGGAATACGCCACATAACACACGCACTCAGGTCACTCCGCAGCATGTGCAGGTATGACGCGGTCATTGCCCATGCTGGTGTCAACGACTGGTGGCATACCACCCTGGGATACATTGCAGGAGACATAGAGGGCCACTCAGATTGTGTAGCCCAGGCCGGCATGTCCCTGACCCTGGGCAGTATCCCACCCTCATCAAGTATGATGCCACTATACTGGCTCAATGTGGTCACCCTTGATAATGTGCCTGGTTACCGGTGTCAGTCTGAGGGGATCCGGATTCCTCATACCTGGGATGACATGCTTGGCACGCCACGCCCCTTCGCATGGTATGGCTGGCAGCTGTCGCCCCCGGTCTTCAAGGGTTTGGTAAAGGCACCTGCCACCCCCACAGTGCTCACTGCAGGCACGGCTGGAATGATAAACCTACCACCCTACACTACAGGCCTGGAGAACACACAGGATAATACTGCTCACTGCCAGTGGTCTACGGCCAAGCTGCACACCTTCAAATGCCCTCCTCAGTATGGAGGACATCGATGTCAGTGCTGTGACTGAAACATTGGTCAGGGCTGCTGAGAGCACCCCAGCACTATCGGGTCATACCCCATATCATGCGTTCAGGACCATAACCCGGACCTAACACAGAAGGAGGGGTAGTCTCCATTTCCATGACGGATACACACACCTCCATGTTGGCAGAGATGCACGCAGCAGCGGGGAATATCCAGGTGCAATTAACCATGGTTAGGACTGCCCTACAGTTTGTTGCATGCTACAGACCACCCTCCCAAACCCAGGATACCTGCACAGCCGTCCTGAAGACACTGGTGAGTGTGAATGCTCTCACAACACCGTCATATTGGGTGACAACAACCACCCATACATAGACCAAGAACATTACCCAGGACACAACACCCTACGCCAAAGGTCCAAGGTGTTCATACACCTGACTGCTGTGGAACACCCATGCACCATACCCACAAGGGGGGGACGTATACCAGTTCTGATCATCACACATGGGGAGGATATGCTCCACACAGGATGTACATCCCTCAATGGTGATGTCAGACCGTATAGTGAATCCACTGGTGATCCGCATCCTGCACCCAACACCGGCATGGGAGACCAAAGTGACGACCTCTCCACAGCGAACAACACACGTCATACGACCGGTGTGGTACCCTACAAGGCCTCCATGCCAGTGGTAAACACAGGCCACACTGCTGAAACCATTACAAATGCCTTCTATGAGCACCCCCAGGGATGTCTGCACCAAGCGATCCTGATAACATCAGGACCCTGTCCACCGAAGGCAGGCACATGGTCTGGTGGACCCCAGCCATTGACAAACTGTACAACAACAGTTGGAGCTAATACATGACAGAGCAATATCAGTACCAGGGAAGGCATCACTGATTAATACCGGCGTTAACATACGATCACACATACAATCATCCAAGGCCGCTTGTGGGAGTGGTACTGCAGAGGACACATAAGACAACCATAGGGCCTTCCTTAGCTGTGGTAGGGACATGGGTGGGAGCACACAGTCATGCCCGGAATTACTCCAGAATGGTACAATGATCACTGAACCCACAGACATTGTCAACAAACCAGCGGACATGTTCCATGCATACATCTACCCCCCCCCCCAAGAGGGGACGTATCCATCCCACCAGAGTCTAGCCTCCCAAACATCCCGTATACTCAGGAGAGATCTGATATCTGTTAAGCGGTGAACACAGCACCAATGGGACCAGATGGTGTCCCTGGCTGTGTGCTACACAACCTCATTGAGGCCCTCGCCCCACACATAAGGCCGCTGTGTCATCTTAGGCTTACTACGGGCTAGGTCCCCGCTGGATGGCATACGGCAACTGTGGTCCCACTACACCAGGGTAGTGCTCTTATGGACTGTAGACATCCCTGCCCTATCAGCTTGACAAGCCTTGTCTGCAAAGCTGTGGGAGGTCCATACTGGAGCCCATAAATACAGACAGTGGTGTACAGCCAATACCGGAACATACCCACATCGACTTAGTCAAGGGCAGATCCTGCCTCCCAAACCTGCTCGACCTGTCTGGAGGGGTCACTAAGGCAATTGATGGGGGTACGTCGGTTTGCACAGACTACCATGACCTGGCGGGTGCGTTCAAACAACACTCCACGTGGGCAGCATGGAAAGGCTCACTAGCGTACATGTGGAGACATATGTCACACGATGGTTTGCCAACTGGATGGAGGTCACACCACACAGGGTTTGTGTTCCTGGTGCCATGTCAGACGTCAAGCTGGTCTCGACTGGTGGCCCACAGGGCTCAGTCCAGGGCCACCTCCTGTTCAGCATTCAACCTTCCAATGTGCATGCAAACATAGGGGGATTGTGGCAGACAAGGTATGCAGATGACTGCACACCGGCCACCATACTCAACACCCCATCAGACACGGACATCCACCTGGGGTCTCATAGAAATGGATAACTGGTGCCAGAGCCATGGCCTGATGCTACATGCCAGGGAAGGTGTTGACCTACCCAGTGTGAAAGACATGTTCACCCCGACTTACCATATATGTGGTGATCCATTAGATATGGTGGACGTGATCAGGGACATGGGTACCACACCTGTCGGTAACCTCTGTCGACACTCACATTGCCAATGTGGTTGGGAAGACATTCCACTGTGGCCACCTGTTCAGGAAGGGATTCACATCCACATCAGGGGAGTTCATTGTACCCCTGTACTCTTCACACATCAGACCAATGATTGCATCCAACGCCACATCTGGGATGTACCTAACCTGACACCTGCAGCACTCGGAAGGACCACAAACATTCCACAACACAGGGATGAAGGTGCAGAGACATGTGTCACACGCTGCCCAACCGAGGGGACTCCGGCTGTATACCTTCTCAGCCCGTCTGCTCTGAGGTGATCTGTGCCTGTCATACATGGCCATGTCCGACCTGGGTGACATGGACATGGTCCACCTCCTAGGCTCCATGCAAACACGCGCACAGATGCAACTGACAGATACCTCAACACGGACATCAATAGGACGTGCTGGGGGGACAGGGTCATCGCCCAGAGACCCCCTACAACATGGAAAGGATTCCCAGCCCATGTGAAGCAGAGCCACTGACTGACTTTGTCCAAGAGTAATCCTGACGTGTGGATGTGTGATCGTAGGTATGCGCCAGGCATTATCTCTGTGTCACTGCTGGACAGAGGGACAGTGAACCGATGGATGTAGTATCCTCATCCTAAGGGGTGGTGACAGCCACACACACTTTGGCTAGGCTTACACATGCCATAGGGCACATAGGCTGGTATGTACCTATGTGCCTATGTACCTATGTAGGGGTCCATGCAGGTTGCGGGTACCTGTGGTATGCTGATATTGCCAGATGTGCCTGTGGGTAACCCACAGCTACACATGGGGGACTGATAACAGTGCTCCCAGTAGGCACATGCAAGTACACCATATTTGGCATACAGGTTAACAGAACCAACATGGTGCTACACATGTAACCGCCACGCATACCGTGTACACAGATCAATGTATGCTGCACCTGCACTACATGGTATGTCTGCTGCATGATGTCGGTACACAACCCACATCACATACGCACCTGTCACCTGTCATACACAACCACTGCAACATACACATCGCGCACTATGCGGACACAGGTATCACATACACCTCTCACTATCTTGTCCACCCTGTGCATCAGAATATGTTTGCATAACCGTGCACCGATGGTGTGGAACACGGTACTGCGGCAGAGGCTTCATCATATGCACAGGGTGATATGTGTGCCAGGGGCATAGGCTGTACCAATGGATGACATCATGTGTGTGTGTAAGGGCCGGTGCATATACTGGGCATGACTGTGCAGTATGCATGTGGATGTGGTGGAGCCCTACAGTTGTATCTGCTGTGTGTGGGTATGTGTGTACACAGTTCAGCCATCTGTGATGCCTACACGGGGTATACTTGGCAGCCCCAGACTGTACAGTGCAGGTTGTATGGCTCACTGTGTCCGCCTGTGGCCACGTGACCCGTGCCTGCCTGGGGTCACATGGGCACTACCGGGTGGAGGTATGGAGTGGCCACTCTCCGATGACACATGTCCGCTGGAACTGTGTCCACGCTGGGACCAGCCAGGGCCACGTCCACGTGGCCTGCTGTGTCCTGGTGTGGTTGGTGTAGCACCAGCTGCACTACTGCTGCTACCAGCACTGTGTGAGTGGGCATGAGAGGTGGCACTCACACGTCGACCTGCACTAGGTGGTGTTGCTGGCCTACGGCCACGTGTCCTACGCCTCACCCCTACCAGGTGTTCCAGCACAGACAGCTCACGCTCGCGGATTGACATGCCTCGGTCGAGGATGCCAACCATCTCACCTAATCTCCTATCCAGAACATCGGCAAGCTGCTGTTGAGCATTCGCCAATGACTGGATGTTCTCATTTAAGGAACGGATTGCGGCCCTCTGCAGCCTCTGCCCTTCTTGGTTCTGCCGTTCGGCACGTGCCTGTGCCGCCATTACAGTCTGAAACATGTGTCTGGTGATACCAGCTGCTGCACCCTGTATGGCAGGTGCATGTCTACCAGAGCTCCTCCTACGAGCAACACCAGCCACATGCCTGTGTGGCACATCACCAGTCATTACACTAGCAACATGGTGTGTACCCGCACCTTCTCCAGCCACCACACAGTCCTGCTCAGTATCAACAGACGTTGACTGTCCTTCCTCTATGGGCAACGGTGATGTGGTATGTGTCGGCATCTGAACCGTGTGCAGAGATGAAGGGGACATAGGTGGGATGTTAACCAATGGCGCAGCTTCTGCCCGTGATGACCTTGCCTGTGCCTCATGCATATGGTCATCACCGCTAGTATCTGTGGGGACACTAGCATCAGATGGACCGCAGGAGGGGAACGCACCTACAGCACCTGTGGATACAAAGACATACTGTAAGATACATTACACACACGCAGACACACACACAGACACACACACACACACACAGACACGCACACAGACACACACACACACACACACATGCGGAGACACACACACGCTGGCACACACACGCAGACACACACATGCAGACACATCATGCATGTGATATTGCAGGTGGCATGCAGCATTCCCACACCACAGCTCAGTGAATGCAGGCCAGACATTGATAGTGGTAGTATGCATACTGCCCTGGGGTGCACACTACATCAAGCAGGTGTCATTACAGTAGGCTTGCAGTACACACATTCATGGTAGTTTGCATGCATCACCGTGATACACCGTGTGGCCACAGGCGGGTTAACACTACACATGGCTGGCATCACTTTGTCATGTACACCACAAACATGTGCGATAACATCTGGACATGTGACAATGGTGTCCCGCCACATGCACCACAACAAACTGGACGTCACGGTGCAGTGTTATGTGTACAGGCTACAGATAGAATGCATGTGTAACAAGGATGTCTGTGCATGTGTGGTTGGTGTGAGCTGTGTACATAGCTGTACAGTGGGGAGTACGGGCACTGTGCCACTGCATGGCAGCAAGACACAGGTATGTTTCTGTGCGATGCGTAACATGGACGCATTGCATTGCCATGTCTGCAACACAGTCATGCTGTTCCACAACACGTATATGTTAGACATTGGTGGCACCTCCAGTGGCTGCAGACAGGCATTTTGTTTGTCTGGTGTACCACATCAGATGTACAGGGGGTCCACTACAGCTATGATCGCACTATGTGTGGACAGGGTGCAAAGATGACTACCCACTGCAGATGTACTGTGTGGCAACATGCCTGTGGGTTTCACCCATGGCCATGTTTTACTGGGTCATGGACATTTGTGTGTGATGGGCATCGTGTACACATCTCTAAGGTGGCCCATGTGACATACACCCGTACTAGTCTGAGGTGTCACATTCCCGAAGGCTATGCAGACATTGTGGATGTCTGCTATGTCGTGCGTAGGTCATGTCATGGTGTGACAATGTTGCAGACAGAACACCACGTGCATGGGACATGTCATGTGCCATGTCACAACGTGTGCACACAATGCAGGGGCATAGGTCACATTGGTAACACCTGTGTGCTGGCCAGATCACAGCTCACTATGTGGTACTGTGTGCTTACCGCAAAGGCATTCCGATGCATACTACACATGCAGCCATTGTAGAACACCTCCACCATTGTATGCATAGCTGACTGCACATATCACAACGATGGGTATTGTGGTGTCATGCCGGTGTATACTAACGGTTGTATCTACTGTGCATGGGTGGCGTGTGTGTCGGGTGGTGCAACCTGTATACCGTGACTGGAGCAGACCCAGGTGTGCATGTCATACCTGGACACATGGGGAATATCTATACAGTGTAACATGCCTATTACTAGCAACAGTCTCACCTGCGATGGAACCATGTCTGTGCGACATGCCAGAGGTACTTGTATAGGGGCGACACAACAGTATACACATTATCCATTACTGTAGCCACAGTAAGCACTGTGCATGTCACATCATGTACCTGTGTGGTAGCATGTGTTATGCACATGTCTGCAAACATAACATAGCATACTGTAGTATGCAGCTTGTGTGGCCATATATCTGGCATGTGTTGGTACATTATGTGGTGTACTATGACACCCACACCTACGTCAGTTATCATACACACATGCAAGACTGACTTACCAGGCAGCTCCAGGCTCGTTGGTTGGGAGACACCCACCTCCACGATGGCAGCGATTGTTTCTGCATTTTGTTCCCTGGGTGTCCCCAGACTGGCCAGGAGCTCCTCCATGTGTGTGAGTGGGGGCTGGGTTGGTGGCCCACCACCTGTCCCACCTTGTTGTCTGGCGATTGCGGTGGCACGCAGTTTCGCGTGGCGAATTAGGTCTGTGCAGTGTCGGCGGATCTGCTGGTAGGTGCGGTTGTTGCCACCCACGTTGTTCACTCTCCTGCGCATATCCTGCCACAAGTCATCCCGTTGCTGTGCTTGTTGTGGCACATGGCTGAATAGTATATCGTAGTTGTCGTGGAGCAACGGGATAATCACGTCATCCTCCTGGCGGCTGAAAGCTGGCAGCCGGGAACGTGGCATTATCTGTAAGACATAATGATGGTGACAGGTCACATTTACACTGCTGTACTGGCATACTGCTGGACATACATTGCTATGACATGTACAACATCTGCACAGTAATCTCTGCGATGCATCATGGCAGTGACACAGCTGACGTGTTGCCATCACACCATTAAGCAGTGGGTTTCATATCATATCTGTGTGTCATCTCATCACACTGTACACACACCATGTTGATGGTAGCCTGCTGTGGACATGTGTACCTGCCTGCGCCTGTGTTCATATCAGTTGGCACATGTCCCAATGTAACAACAGTTGTACTGTTCACCTGGATGCTGTGTATATGTCAGTAGGCATCACGTACGCGGCCATTATGAACGTCAGTGGTGGCACTGCACACATACACATGGACACCTGTACATGCATGTGTTGTGCCATGTACATCTACACAGCACTGTACGGGTGTTGGGCAACCTGCCACGGCTCACCTGTATTGCACATGTGATACACATGGGACAATGTGTAACCATGTGACATTTGCAGGAAAGGTCATGCATAGCATGTGCGCACGCACGTTGTCCACACAAACACACAGCACCTGTGACACCACAGGGTGCATCAGTGCCACATTACTGGTGTGGACGGTTGATAGTGCAAGTGCCATTTGTCCATCGCACCATGTAGGACTGTGATAGCATGTGCAGCCTTGCTGAGCAGGGCTGCATGGTATGGCAGGGTATGTCACATACATGGCACTGGGATGTGACCCACCTGGGGGGTACTGATATTGGCAGTGTGGCTGTCATTCCATATGTCATTGCTTATGTGTATATGGACATTACACATGTCTATCAACATGGTGTGGACACTGGCCTTCTGCAAGGTAGGCTGCACGCTGCTTGGTGGGGGTGTGTATGGTGCATGCAGGTATCGCACATCCATGCATACACATTACCCCTGACAGGTGCTATGTGCTGCGATATTGTTCAACACAGTGCTGTATGTGCCCACACACTGCTATCCCATGCACATGGATGTTTGCCTGGCCTGACATGGGTACCACATATGTCTACATCCAGTGCCTGCTGCCACCCCCATGTCAGCTGGTGCACCGTACCTTTGCACCCATTGCAGACCATGTCACACAGGTACACTGGCAGCCATACACTTCACAGCTTGATGACGGTACAACACGTGTTGTACACACATAACACATATCCTGTGGGACATGGTAATATGTACAGGCATGTACAACAGTCACGTACCACTGCTACCCCTACATGACAGATATGCAGTACATGTGTCGGTACAGCAACTGTCACATGTAGTCGTGCAATGCCCCCCTACCTACATGGCATGGTACAGCCTGTGTGGGATATGCGTCTGCATCCATGCTATGGCCATAGCTGACAGTTGTACATCGATATGTGCAACATACCTCCTTTGGTGTTCTCTTGGGTGCATGTCCAACATGGCTCCGCATTGTTTGTGTTCTGTCACACAGTCATTGTTATACATGGTTTACATGCCAGCCATGGCGTACTGTGTGTGATTCCATGTACTTAATTGGGATACCGGCATTATACATTATGACGGCGTATTCCAGCCATCACATAGCCTTCCTAGATGACACTGTTAGTCAGCCAGTAGGAGGTGTTCCGCCATCTGCACATAGGTCACACAGTACGAGGGCGGCTGACACCCGTTCTGGGGACACGGTTCTGACAGCTGTGGATGGGTGTGATGCCATCGACAACCATGACTGCGCCTGATGGTCACATCTGTATGGGTAACATTCACGACACACACCTACCTTCACGTAGCAACACATCATCCACAACAATGGACATTCCTGCCAGAACAATGTGTGCAGTATGTCTGTATGACCACTGCAGGCACCACTGGTGGCCCCCAGCATGGCAGCCAACAGCACCAGTGTATATCCCGTGGAACCATGGGTTACACCATTCACAACACACCTGTCTCAGATAACCCAGGTGTGGATCACAGTGCAGTTCCACACATCATGTTACACTAGGCATCATGCACTGATATGTTGTGGACGTGTGAATGGCTGTGCAACTCAACATATGCGCACATGACACATCACCTGGTACAACATGTCTGTCATACCACATGTTATTGTGACCGCCCTGTGATGGCATTATACAGGCTACGTGTACTGGGACATGTGATGGCTCACCGGTATATTCACCCTCTGGGTGTGTGTCTAGCCAAGTGTACGGTAGGCGGTGGCCTGAACACGGGGACACTGTACATTGACCTACTCTGTCACTGCAACTGTTGACTATGCTCATACTGTACTTATACAGGCATGTGGTATCAGACCACTATGACTGTCCTGGTCGACCACACTGCTGTTGCACATATGACCTGCGGACATCTGCCTGGGGTGTGGAGCACACATGTACATCTTCACATGCTATACTGCCTCTGTGGCAGTGTCACATGACTGTCTACAGCAGGGCTGTCACAGGCAGGCATGGCATGCGGTCATGTGGGACAATGCTTGCACCTTCCCCTGTGCTGCACACAAGCAAGGCACACACACTAGTGCACGACTCACATTTATCTGCAGTGCCTGGGACCTGCCTCCATGCTCTGCACAGCACACCTGCAAGTACAGATTGTACACGGATCATACCTCACAAGCACATACCTGGACTGCAACACACACAGGTGAGGGGATCCCACATCACACAATGTTTTGCACACATACTGGATATTTGCCGAACACAATGCATCGTAGGTGCTCAATGTTCAGATACCCATGTTTGTGACCGCTACACACATTGTAACACGCAACACAGTTTACACTGTACACCACAGGTTACATGCTGTATGTGTTGTCATACTGTACATTGGGCCTCGGACAGCTGCTACTGCCATGTGCTGACAGCAACCCACACTTCCCTAGAGTGAACACCCATGTACCCACACATGCTTGGGCATGCACTCCACCTGGCTGGGTGACACATTACACAACACATACCATACCTACACTACCCTCAGCATGCACAATACCTCCATGTGTCTGGTGTGTTAAACCTGGGGTTATCACCCCTTTGGTGGATGAACCTATATGGTTCACGGCCCTGCTAGCTACACCCTGGACACACACCCATCGCAGCATACATGGTACATGTGTTCTACAGCCGGTACTACTGCCGTGGGCTGACAGGGGTTGTTAATGGCATGGCACCCCGGCAGATGGACAGTCTATATGACTATGCTGCCACATATCACAGTGCACTTCCGTAGCATGTACGCAATGGTAGGGATCATGCTATTCCACACAGAGACATGGCGGTACTGGCCTTTTCACAGACGCCACGGTGGTGGTCATGTTCCATGCACATCTGCTGTATGGGCACATGTGCAGGCTGTTGCACGGTGGGTATATTCACATGTGTGGGGTGCATCACTTGACAGCCATGGTGAGTCATCGTGGTCCATCACATGCTCCAAGGCTAGCTACCTACACATGACTGCCGCACATTGCAGTGTGGGTCCTCAGGCAGTGTGGTGGTATGTCTGTGTTGTTTGGCTACATCCACATTCGATGTCACGTACAACAGTCACCCAGGCATTGCTGACTGAGATAATGTTGGCAACATGCCAGGCAATGGTGTACCTACCAACAATACACACTCTCACTCACTACAGGGTTGCAATCCATACATGGATATCATAATGTCCCTGTGGACAGATACATGGTACTGCCATGCACACGTTATTTCCTAGGACACTGTCCCGATGTCACCTTCCAAGCTCCCTAGCTGTTATGTCCCGCCAACCTGTTTGGTATGTGTCTCCACACCAGCCCACTGACTTCACTGCTAGCCTGTTGTCGGACATTGTGTACCTTCACCGTCACACTGCCGCATCTATCGCACTACACATGGGTGGCACTGCATTGCACGTGTGGGACTGCATTCGTACACCCATGCCAGGGCCATTCTGTATGGCACTGGGGCACATCCTCACAAACGTGCTTCACACACTCATTGATGACCTCCATGCCTTTACTGGCACCCTTGTTGGGCTTCTGTGTGCCACAGCATGCCACATACACATGCTGGCCACCTGTCATACCATTGCATGGGTGTTTGGTGTAGTACGGAGGTCAACAGTTCAGACATTGTCCTCAGATTGGCCTTCAGCACCATTCCACATTCTGGTATTGGCAATGTACACATCCACCGTCACATCGTACCCTGTGTCTCAGGATTTTAGGCTGTATGACTCCTGGGCAGGACACACAGTGGTGCCAGCATATCATGCTACCTACTACATGTCAGGTACATGTGGCATTACACAGTCCTCAGTCATGGGGCCCCTCATGTTCACTATTTGCTTACATACACAACATGCTGTCACAGAGTACTGTCCATGCCTAGATATCCCACATCTACATACCTGGCACCATTATAGCTCCAACAGCTCATACAGATAGCAACTGTACGGGTGTCGGTGTGGCAGATACATCATGTGGGTGTCATGGCATCAGGATGCATGACACATGGTGCATACACATCACCTTTGCATGGCAACATTCATCCACTGAGTATCACATGGATACTGTCCCCGTACATGCATATCAAATTGTACATGGTTGCTGTACACACACATGCCCCACATGGTGCTGTGGTTGCCATATTCCACTGTAGCATGGGTACACATCTGCAGGGCCACACCTATCTGTACTGTGCATGTTGCTGGTACATAGGTAGCCATTGTACCTGTGGCATACACACATCTACACACGGGCAGGGTTACAATACCACATTCGTGGTGTACCTTCCACGACGGCTACGACTTTACATGGCACAGCATTATCATGCCATGATGTGTGCCAGGCTCAGACAGTTTACATATGCGGCTGACTGACGGGTAACACATCTGTACACATCTGCATACCACATACACAGGGGTGTCTTCTGCTCTGACATGGACCATGTCCTCCACATTACTGATGCATGTAGTACTCATACATGGCAATTGCAGTGGGCAGTGTGAACGCACCAGTCATGGATATGTGCACACATGCCACATTGCATGGGCTGAGCTTCTGTGCTACTTACGCAGACACGACACACACCATGCTGAGGAACATAGGTCCTGTGCACATCCCACAGGGACACACAGTGGCACTGTTCATGTGATAGCTCCCTTGCTATTTGAGTGACACGTAGTCATGGTACCACCACAGCAGCAGTACTGTGTAGACATGCAGTTGACACCCACCTCTTCTGTTCACTGGACACTACCATGGGGAGGTGACACTACTGTGTCCACTGCACATGTGTTTACACATGGACCTGCCGGACTTCATTGTTGCCCACATTGCACCTGCTACATATCATTTATCCATGGTTACTTGGTGTTCCTTCCATTTCGGATGGCTATTATGCTACTACTCTGTCCCATATGTACAGGCCATACATATCCTGTTATTGTACATTCCAATAGGCCATAACTCCATTATGCATGATATGCCTGTGATACTGTGTATGATGTCTGTCATATCCCCCATGACAGCTTTACATTACACATAGTTGACGTAGTATCCCCTACTGCAAGGCATACGTGCACGTCGTGCGCACATTACATATGACATCGACGGTATATGCCCATACACATGTGTGCTGTGACAGTATACATACATGTCCTATCCCCTGCTATGGCACGTCCTTGTTGGGCATCCACTGCCAGCATCGGCGTGTGGTGTGGCATTGTTCTGTGTTCTGCCCCCCTGTGGCAGCCCTTGTGTTATCCCGGCTGTGTACATGATGTCCCACTGCTGTGCACATGGTGTCCACAGTCATTGGTATGCTCAGCAGAATAGCACTACATAACCACCTTTCACCACTCTCTGCATTATGTACAAGTATCCTTACTTACAAACACCGTTCACATACAGTGCAGCTTCGTCATACACATCATGCGTTACACACCCGTACATATCGTGGGTTTTACATACCTTTCTGTGTTTCTTTCCATTTTCGTTACTTGTCTCGCTATTGCGTTTTCTCACTATATCCGTTTGTAGGTTGTAGTTCGGTATGAGCATGCGGTTTGAATATCCCAGGAGTCATCCTTATATCCGTCGTTACCTGCAACATGTGGGTTCATCACACCAATGGCTGTTCCTCAGTGTGTACTTCTGCGCGTATCACCTGTGCATCTACTCCATTCGTACATTACGCGTCGTAACTAGGGCATGGTTGCATTCCTCACCTGGGCGTTGGTTATTTCCCTACCTTCGTGGGGATGGTCTGTATTGTGTTATGTTATGTGTAACTGCAGCCACTATGTGTGGCGTCGGGTACATTTCGCACTGGTGTTAGCCATGGATTGTGTGTGTTGGGTATGGTATTCTGTTCGACATGTGGGTGTCCCTGTCCTGACAGTGTATGTTGATGGTGTCATGCATTCGGATGTGTAACATAGCTGTTGTATTCCTTTAAACAACGGATGCAAGTATGCATCCGCTGTTGATAGTGTTTCCCACACGAGGTGTTGCGGTTATGCAGCTGTCATTGACTGCCTGTATGTTTGTGCTGCTATTAAGGCTTGTATCCCTTTGATATGTGCGATGGGGAATATCGGAGGTTGTAGGTGACGGATACGGGTTGTGGGCCTTGCATCTCTACATACACGGTATGCTTGTCTGTGTGCTCCATCCCTGCCTGGGAAGTTGGCAGTTACTTGTCTGTTGTTCTGGGAGTGTAGGTAGTGTTGTTGTCATGTGGTGTTGGTATCGCCTGTGTGTGTGCTTCCTACATGTATTCCTCCGTCACATCGGTGGTATATCTGCGGTTGTTTGTACGTGACGACTATCCATTGTCATTCTGTCCCGGATATTTACAGTCATTGTGGTCCTGTACTTTGTACGGCCTATTTGCTAGTGGTTGCCACCTCTTCAGGTGGTGATTGCTTGTTTGACACTTGTGGAACACACAGCGGTGTTTACGGGCCGATACGTGGCCACGATCAGTACTGGGGTAGCATATGCGTATTTCCACGGTACATAGCTATTGCTGTGTGACTTTGCCAACATATCGTTTTGCAATTAGCATATCGGTGTCATACATACGGTCAGGTTTTCTACATACGTCATTTCCATTTCACGTTGGCTATATTCCTGTGGTACATTCTGGGACATTTTCACTTTGCATCGTTATACGTCGCCACATGCCTAGCCAGGGAGGGGCTCTCAGTACTACTTTGGGAGTACTGGTGTACATACGCCTGTGGTTCCTATACTGTATGCCTACACATGTTGTTCCACTCCGCCTGTCACATGGCACCAACATACACGTTTTACAGTGGCACACACATTACACTCGCACAGCGGAACACACAGCACCGTCACCGCACACGTGCACATACTGCGGCAGTCACAGGGATGGTTGCACACAGTACCTGCGTGGCCTGCATCACCGGCGGAAGTGTCTACCTCCACCCTCATATCATCATAGTATTACCCGCACATGTACTGTTACTGTACTGTGGCCTGGTGATCATCCCGACTCGCGGTTATGCATTTCGATATGTTGAGCTTTCCATGGGTGGCGGTTTCCTGTTCTGTTAAACCTCCTGGATGCTCGGGTTGTAGTTCACTATGTTTACTATGTACAGATATCGCGTGTTACTTCTCTGTCACCTTGCATCCCTCTCATTCCCTGTCTTACCTGTTGTACTTTATATGTATATGTGTACATATATTTCTATGTGTGTGGTTATATCTATCTCCATATCTGTATATGCACATATGTACATGTCTATATGTATACACCTTGCAGCGAACATGGCAGCATACAGCAACACCGTCTGCTGTAGGACCCACGTACGGTTCAGGTGTTGGCGTTCCATGCTCCGCTAGCTGTTGGGTGTGCAGTGTTTGGGTGCTGCCTATGTTGGAGTCACACATGGGGCCACCCATACGGTGCACTTTACGGGTGGCCATGTTTGTGTGCCATCCATTTCACTGTGTGTGCAGGTAGGGAGGTGTCAGTCCATGGGGCCTACGCTGTCAGAGTATGTGCTATATGTTCCCTCTTTGCCAGGGCATAGGCATATTGGGTACGCCTCCGTCTGCCTACTGGGGCTGGCACAGTGTGTTCATGGCCCTGAAACCTCTGTGCCTGTACTGGCCTTAGCAGTTGTGGTGGGCTTTGTGGCCCTTCACCATTATGTCCCTGCAGCAGCTGCTTCCGCAGGATCATATTATGTAGCATGGCACATACTATGAATATGTGGGCACATGTGCCTGGAGAGTACTGCAGGGCTCCACCGGATGTATCCAAGCACCGGAACCGCGATTTCAGCATTCCAAACACACGCTCTATGATTATTCTGGTTTGTGCGTGTGCCTCATTATGGCGTTCTTGCATGTGTGTGTGTGCATTTCTGATGGGAGTCATCATCCACGGCTCCAGTGCATAGCCAGCATCCCCCACAAGGTGGCCTTGTGTGATGTCCCCACTGGCGAATACCTGATACAGCTGTGAGGCATGCCAGATATGGGAGTCGTGGTAGCTTCCAGGGCTGCCAGCACACACATCCATGATAATGCCCTGCGCATTGCACATGACCTGGCAATTGATGGAAGGGAATCCCTTGCGGTTTATGTAGCGTCTACCCTGCTCCCCAGGTGGTGACTTGATTTGTATGTGCGTACAGTCTATCGCACCCAGTACCTCCGGGTATTGTGCCACACGGTGGAAGTGGCGCATATTGCTAGCCAACTCCTCCTGAGATCTGGGGAAGTATATATGCTCATTGGCATGTGGTAACATGGCATCCAGAAACTGGTGTAGTACCCTGGATGCTGATGCCTGTGAGATACCCATTATATCCCCAGTTGGCCTTTGAAAGGTACCTGTGGCCAGTATTCGCAAGCTTACACATACCTTTGTGTCCACTGGGATGGGCTCCCCTCTGTTGTTTCTTGTTCTCAGGCGTGGCCGGCACAGCTCCACTATTTGCTGTAGAGTGTCCCTATCCACCCTGTAACGCTCTACTATCTCCAGGTCTTGTAGCCCCTGGTTGGTAACCCTTGGTCTGAACACTCTCCTTCTCCTCTGAGGCCTACGGTAGTTGTCGGCACCCTCCTCCACAACTCTGTCTGTCTCTAACACATGCTGATGGATCACGGCCACGGCGGCACCCAACATGTACATTTTAAAAGTTCCCCGTGTGTTTACACCCTAGAGTGCATCATTTGGGAATACACGGCTGTGTGTTGTGTGCATTCACACTTTATACTGTTGTGCTGTACACCCGGTGATGTCATAGGGTGTGTCTGTGCGGCCGTATCTGTGGATTATCTTCCGTGTTTTACCATTGGCACTGCAGCGCTGTTGCCTTTGGTGTTGCATTACTCTTGCCTGCATTGTATTAGCTTTCGACCTTACCTTACTGTTTCTGCACGTTGCGCCTACTATTTCCTGGCTTGCATCCTGCAGAGCCCTGTCATCTGTAGTTTCTGGGACATGGCATATCGTGCGTTTTGTCTGCCACCGCCGTTATGCTGCCTGTCTACTTGGCTCTGCTGTATCGGTTATTCACTCTTTGCACTCTGCTACCTACCCTACTTTCTTTGCATTCATATGCCTCCCCTATCCCGTTTTGCAGGTTTCTGCATGCAGAGTTGTCAGCTGCCGCCAATTGGCCTTCGTGGGTTGATTGGTGTTGATTGCTCATTACTACTCCAATTTCACTGCTTCCGCATTTCCTCAAATTATCAGCATCACCTTTCTGTATCCGTTATTGTTGACGAGGCGGGCGTCACATGACTGGGTTAAGGGAACGTAGTCATCCTCGTGCATGTGCATCTCTGCGCGCATTGTGTGCTCTCAGCTCAACTATTTCCCCACACGCCGGTCCTGCTGCTGTGATGTGCGATGTACAGCCCATGTTTGCTGGGCTCCAATGTACTTCCTCCTACAGTGGCACACCCCTCTGCGATTGACATGTATTCCCTCTGAGCCATTCCTCGGTGTATTACCGCTGCGCCATTTGGACCAGCCTTACGCCGGCGGGGGTTTTGCGATTCAGTATTATCTGCCTCATTTGCATGGCATTGACTACTAATTCATAGTTACCGCGCCGAACACTGCAGCGACTCCTTGGCAACCCTTGCACCGTGGATGTGGCTTTCCATGCATACCATGGTGTATTGTGTCTTTGAAGCTGATGTGTATTACACTGCTCTTTTATGACATTGTCATATTATGTCATTGTTTCGCACCTTCCGCAGACATGTCCTGGGGTTCTGCTGTGTGTCTCTGTGGACATACCATTCATGTCATTGTTTACGTGTTGTGCATGTTTTCTTTGGACATTCTCTGTGTCTTTCGCCATTGGCATGTGGCAACTGTGTGATACCTGACGTTGACAGCATTCCGTTACTCCTATGTCATGTTTAGGTAAATGTAAACCGTTTTTTTTGGTTTACATCGCCGTGCCCTTATGCTATGCCTGTGCCACTTCGTGGATCGCTATATGCATTCATTTGCATGGTGCAACACCGCACATGGGGAGTTTAACATACCTACGCCGGAGGCGGCGCAAATCCGGCGCACGCCGGTAGTGCACGTGGATTTGGATCGTACCTGAATCGCTCGGCGGCCATATCTGGCGTTGTAACGCCTACGCTATGCGTGTGCCTGGCGCAAGCTTCATGAATCCCGGGGAGTGTGTAGCAGTTTGCAAACAATTACAATGACAACAATTCTCAAAGAAGGACCAGCTGTGCTTCCAGATTGTGTTATTACATAGCATGCAATACTGAGTGCGTGTGTGATGGCACATGGCTGTACATAGATGTAGACCCATATTCAGAAACATGTTAGCCTATATAGCTAGACAGTTCTACACATAAACATGCATGTCCAATCTATTTCTGTAGCGTTTGTTGGGGGAAGGGCTTTGTTTGCTGACAGGAGAGTGTGTGCACATTCGCTCATTTGTTTGCCTGATAATAACCTGCTCCAAACATATCATCCACTAGGCTATGTCTTCTTCAAGACTGTGGCATTACATCTTCTCTGCAGTTGAGAAGCAGGTATATCTAAAGGTATTAAGATACCATGGCATTGCATGGGAGAAAGTGTGACAACTGTGATAATCACTGAGATAGTATCATCTGGAGGGTGAAAGTGCTTTGTGCCATGACCACATCAAGACTCTAATATTTCTATGTCATTCACATTCATGGTAAGACATGGTGACATGCAAGGCAGATTCAGGCCACAAGTCCTGATATGGGTAGAGATCTATCATGACCCTTCACTGTAAGATCAACGATTTCTTCATGTCATTGTTGGGCATGACTTTAAACAAAAGATCATTATTTTACGTCATGACATTCAGTGACTCTTTCGTGTTCACAGTGGCAATAATTTTCACATGACAGCATGTGTGAGATACCTTTGCATGTCATTAGTCATATATAATCTTGATACAGTTTGATGTCATATAGAATATGACTCCTATATTGCCTTCGCTGACAATGGTAAGCCATATATATAATATTGATTGCATGCAATATTTATTTTATTTATTTATTTAACATTTGTTTATTGGGAAAGTCCAACTTGGAATGAGCCAATTTTCAGTGGAAGCCTGGGGAGAAATGCTCCAGATGGATGTCTTTATAACGTGGGAGGAAACCGGAGCACCCAGAGGAAACGCACACAAATGCAGGGAAGACATGCAGACTCTACACAGAAGGCAACCCAGCTGAGAATTGCACCAGAGAACCTCTTTCTGTGAGGTGAAAATGTAAATTGCTGCACCACTGTGCCATCTAATATGATAAATATTAGATGTCTATACTGGGTAGGGATTTTAACAAGTCACACAAATCATTCATGTGTTGACTGGCTGCTAGAATGCACTTCATCAGTTATCAAGTCCATAAGGTAGCTGGAATTTGGTTATTTCACTGTTATTCTTTGTGTGTGTATGCTACTGTTTAACCTCTAGGGCCTACACACTAATGTGTCTGGTGCTGCTTAATAAAGGGATATTCTCACTGGTACTGGCACTAATGTGTGTGGTACTGCTTAATAAAGGGATATTCTCACCAGTACTGGCACTAACATGTCCGGTACTGCTTAATAAAGGGATATTCTCACTGGTACTGGCACTAACGTGTCTGGTACTGCTCAATAAAGTTATATTCTCACTGGTACTGGCATTATCCAAACATGAAATGGCTGGTAGCAGATAATCCTGGACCTTTCACCAATGGACGTCAATGCCATGTTAGCCTTGGCACAGTTTAGTTATGGAATTTAGGACTCAGAAAATTGTCTCCAGTGTAAAAGATTCTGGAGACAGTGTTCAAAATGCACCATCATCTGTTAGAATACAGGGGCAAAAGGAATGGTGAGGCATCTTGTAGTAAATGAGGGACAGCCAGTGACTCCTGGTGAGGCTAAGGATAAGGACATTAATGACCAGGGGGACCAGAATGTGCATGGAATGCATGGTCAATCCATATTATTGTGTAAGCTGATGCAATCCAACAAGCTTCTACAGACTCACATCATGGGATTGTATGCTGAATTAACAAGGCTTCTGAACAGTATGCATCACACATGCTGATAGTTAATTATGTTGGTGTTGAAAGGCACTATAATAATTATGTGAGTGTATTGGAATAGATAATGTCTAAATATACGCATATAATTGTCGCACATGCATAAACCATCTGATGATACAGTGCCAGGTAACTGCCTTAGTATGATCAGTTTATGATATGGCACATAAACATTGTACCAGTACAGACATGGCCAAGTTATGTGACACCATAGTCATTGTATATCCCAGCAAGCACTAGAATTCAAACTGGCAACATTTGTAATGGCTGTGGTCTGCTGTTCCATCACATCACAGTCATCTCTCAGCATACCTCACTGTGGCCTACCAGGCAAGACTGTTGCTTCATCACGTGAATCATCCCTGTAGTCTACAGTATACAGCCTTGCTGTGGCCACCAGTATTACCCACAGGTTCTCAATGGTGGAGCGATTTCTGCTTGAGGTGTATTAGGTTTACCATAGACAACTGTATAATGTGAAGATCCATCAAGGTCAATGTTCTTCATGTTGATCACTGCTGCTGTAGCCTAAGCTGTATGGTTTATATCTTACAAGGATATAACAGCTGGCCAGCTTCCAAAGCCTCCAGGCACCTTCCATGCACCAAAACCATTAGTCAGCTCAAGCTGAGCTGACTAAAACCACAAGTTGAAGTGCAAGCCCTTCAGAGCTTTCCTGCTGCTGAACAGTACACTCCTCTGAGACTTTCAAGGACTGATGGTCAGCTTGTACTCTTCCTTTGATGGTCAGATAAATTCCTTTCAGGGTAAAAAAAACCTTCCTTTTCAAACAAATGTTTGATAACACTCTTCTGTTCAGGAAAGTTATTTTAAAGCTTGAAGTTTATGTTTTAATGACCTGAGACTGCATTGTACCTTTAAGCGGGGGTGCTCTTTTTTCTGTTTAAAAGTTGTTTAAAGTATTTTTAAAATGCTCAATGGATACATTATGTTTATTTTACTTTTGGGGCTGGCAAAGTATCTTAAAGTGTTTTTTCCTGGGTTTTTCTTTGAAAAAAAAGTGACTTTTAAAGTCTTTAAGTTTTTAATAGCTTTTGCTGTTGTTTCCCCCAGCAGGGATATATAATTTTCAGTTTGAAAACAAAATAAACTGTTGGACCTATGGTCAGTCCTTCTTCCCGCCACAACAAGAAAAATGTAAGCATACAACCTTTGCCACCACCAATTTGCCTCATCTGCAGGTGGGTAACTCTGTTGTGGTCATTTGTTGTACCTCATACCACACATATTTCCCCCCGGATCCCACTGGTGTACCACCTAGAGCCACTATGGCCAGGAGTTAACCATGTCCTCTGTGGTTGTTGCAGTTCCCTCAGTGGACAAGGGAGAGGCACTCTTTGGTCTTGCGAGAGGGAAACAGGGAAGGCTTCCCTGTTTTGTCAGAATGCTGTGCAATCCCTCAGAAGCTGCTGCTGCTACTAATAACCCTTTTGAGCAGATTTCCTCCTGCCCTCCTTGGACAGGAGTAATTTACTTGGTCTGACTCAGAGTTAATTTCAGGACATTGTTCCTTCTTTTAAAATAGTTTCTTGTAAAAAAAGATTCAATATTCTGAATCTGGACAGGAAGATGAAGGGACAGATACAGAGTTTTCTCCTAGGCTTCTGTTTCAGACTCAGAGGAGTGATTGGTTTCTGATCCTCCCTGAGGAGAATTGTTCTCTGAGAACAATATTAATATTAATATTGTTCTCTGAGAGTATTTCCAGAATAGCCCAGTGTTTTCAGTGGAGAAGACTGATGTTTCTCACTCTCTCAGAAAATACTATGCGCCTTGATAGATGGAATTTTCAGAACCTTCTTATACTCCTCCAGTTCTGTCAGATTTAGAGGTTGTGTTTGTGATACCGCCTGCAATTTTCTTCATAGTCAGCCATCTGCTAATAAAGAGGCAGACAGGGTATATAAAGTGTCTCAGTCTTTTAAGTTTTTATACACTCTTCCCAAATCTGACTCAGCAGCTATAGCTTTAGTTAATCTTACTGCTGCTAAACATTTAGTTAATTCGAATCCTGCTCTTTCTGATAAGGATGGGAAGATTATTGATAAGGAAAGGAAAAGGATGCATACTAGTACAAGTATGATTTTCAGAATTTTGAAATATCAGGCTCATGTATTAAGGTTTGCTCTGACTAATAGTGATGAAGAAAATCTGTTTTAAATAATTCAGCTTCTTCTGTTCTACAAGTCTCCACTCATTGTTTACAGTGTGTGTATGATTCAGGTGATAATTCTAGAGCTTTGGCCACTAGTACTGCGTGGGTAGGATTGCCTGATTGCATTCTCAGAAAATCCCAGATGATGTTAAAAATGAGATTTTAATTCTCCTTTGCATACAGATTTAGTTTTTGGCCCTCTACTGCAGAGGTGATAAAAAGTGTGATGAAAAAACAATCTCAAAGATTATTCAGCCCCCTTTTTCCAAAATTTGCACTGCATCCTAGAAAACCAGTGATCCGTCTTTTGGGAAATTAATTTTGTATTAGAGAAGCTAAACACTTGCTCCATCTATTAGCATTTCTTATACTCAACACAACAAAACTATTCCAGGCAGGGTCAAGGCCCTCTCTACTAGGGCCTGGGTTTATCCATGGCTTTTAGGAAATAATTGGATTCAAGAAGTATTCTACATAGAAGCAGCAACGTGGTTCTCTGTACATTCTCTAGGTCTAGATCAGATTTTGCTAGGTCCATTCTCCTCGGACTCCTGGAATCTTCTCCTTCCACTTACAAAAATGTATAAGCTATGATAATCTATGCATAGATGCAGCAGTGATCAATATGAAAAATATAGTGCAGTTGTGTAAGTAAACTTGCCATAACAGAAGATGTTTAAATGATCACTGCTGCAGTAGTTGCCCCCTCCATTCATCCCTCTTGTTTCTTGGTTTGTAATTTTTACCAGGGTGAGAAATTTTATTTTTTATTTGTTCCTAGTATTGTCCTTTCAGGACTCAGCATCTTTCTCTGTAGGCATGAACGCTCTGAAGGGCTTGGCACTCAAACCTGTTTTTAAGTCAGTTCAACTCAAGCTGACTAATGGTTTTGGAGTGTTGAGGGTGCCCTAAAGCTTTGGAAGCTGGACAGCTGTTATATCCTTGTAGGATATGACTCCTACAGTTTTGTGTTCTGAGCAGTGATAATTTGAGCATCGATTGTTATAAGTTACTTTCCCTGAGAATCTGTGTTGCAAGATGTAGCTGTCTTCACCATTGGTGATTCAACCCTAGTTCAGCCTGTCTGTGTATACATGAGGACCCGCTCTGTGTGGTTCCTGTTGCTTATGCAGATGGGGGTCTGTCATACCCACTGCTACAGTAAGCAGTGTCTTGTGCCACGTGTTATCAGGACACATACATAAGAGAGTTATCTGGAGGTGTAACATAATGAAAGCTGCACAGGTATCCATATAATTTTTCTCTCAGAATTTACAGCATCTGTACAATGCCATGGCGGATGTACTTGTACAGGACATCTCCTTGTTGCCAGAGCATGAACATGATACAAGTATCTATTCTTAACCTTTGCTGCTGTTCCTCCTCAGGTTCATGGATGTCATCTGGTTGTTCATCCTACTGCTGTTTCTGTTCAGCTCTCTGAAATTTTTTGGAAAGACATCTTTCATATTGGCTTAGAAGGATACAGTGTTTGCCTGTGAATATCTTGTGCAGCGTTGAACTATGGCGACCATTTATGTCTTCTCAGATATCCATTGCAAACTACCTGCCCTCTCAGACACCAGATTACCATTTTCTCAGTCATATTCCTGATCATTCCAGGTTCTGTGTTACACACTTCCTCTACAGGCAATTCAGTATAGTGTATGGGTGTGTTTAGACTATGAACACATTACAATGACCCCATTTATGTGCTATCGATATATATATATATATATATATATATATATATATATATATATATATATATATAGTTAAAAATGTAAATGTTCGTTTGTTCAAAATCTTAAATCTCCAAAAGTTCTTCACCAATTGCTTTGAAATTTTCACACAATGTTGCATTCGAATATGCACGTGTTTTTATATACCTATTATATAGATGTCACACGTTGCATTCGAATATACACGTGCTTTTATATACCTACTATGCATTCTTTATATTTGTATACAAATATGCAATTTTATATGTTTTTGTTATAACTTTCTTACTTCTTTTTCAGTGCAATCGATCTGCTTTAGTTCATCCAAATAATGCCTCGCAGAAGATCAAACTTAGGTCGTCTTACTCGCGGAGCAGAAGCATTGCGACGAGTAATTGCAAATCAAACTGAGGAAGAACGGGCATCAGCGAACGAGTGAAACAGACAAAGAATGACTGAAATACGTGCCGAGGAAGCAGCAGAGCGACGTGCGGCCAGACTTGAGGATGCACAGTTGCAAGCACGGCGATTGCGTTCTGCAGCTTCAGATCTGCTTCATTCTCCTTGATCGACACCAGCGGATGAAATAAATGCTTACCTGAAATACTCTACTTTGTGGCAACATGAAAAGACGTTAAAATTAACTACAAATATGCATGTCCAGCTGCAAAATGATCGATCAGCTGAGATATTCTCACATCAATTGCTGGAAATTGGGAACGGAAAGGTGCCGGTTGATCTGACCTCAGGACAAATTTCATTGCCTCATAACTTCTGCAATTTAGTGATGTCAGAAGAAGACTTGGTTGAAAACGTATTTCCCAATATTCAAACCAATTATAAGAATCACGATTGGCTGACTGAATGAGCTATTCTTGCGGTCAAGAATAAAGACGTCTACGAACTTAACAATATTATTCAGTCTAACATTCAAAGCGAGGCAGTCACATACAAATCCGTTGACACTGTTGTGGAAGCAGATGAAGCGGTTAATTATACAACAGAATTTTTGAATTCACTCGATCTGCCAGGGATGCCACCGCACGTACTGCAATTGAAAATCCGCGTGCCAATTATGTTGTGAAATATCAACTAGCCAAAGCTTTGCAACGGCACGCGGCTTGCAGTAAAAAAATTAATGAGCAATGTCATAGAAGCATCAATCTTGACAGGACCTTTCAAAGGCAAAGATGTCCTCATTCCTCGCATTCCTATGATTCCAACGGATATGCCATTTCAATTTAAGAGATTGCAATTCCCAATTTGATTGGTGTTTGCAATCACCATCAACAAAGCTCAGGGCCAATCTTTAGAATTGTGCGGTTTAGATCTACACGCGGATTGCTTCTCACATGGACAATTATATGTTGCGTGTTCTAGAGTCGGCAAACCAGACAATCTCTATATCTGCACAGACAATGGAACAACAAAAAATATTGTGTACCCACAAGCATTGTGAAATTAAACATATTAGAAACGTGTGCTTTCTCTTTTCTTTCTTTTCCATTTATCCAGACTGAGCCCCAGCAATGCGTGGCGGGTACAGCTAGTACATATATATATATATATATATATATATATATATATATATATATATATATGTATATGTATATTTATATATATATTTTTTTTAATTTTACATTTGTTGACTGGGGTAGTCCGTCTGGGTGTGAGCCCATTTTCAGCAGAGTCCCGGGGTGAAAAGCTTCAATAAAACAAGAGTAATAGTGACTGGTACAGTATTGGTTTTACATAGAATTTAACAGAAATATCTAGAGACAGTAAAGAAAGTACAATAATACAATAGGCACTTTAGTGAAAAGGAGAAAGTTATTACAATATAGTAAAGTCATATATATATATATATATATATATATATATATATATATATATATAGATATATATATATATTTATGTATATATATATATATATATATATATATATATATAGATATACATACATATTAATGGTTCTATGTGTGGTACTCATGTACAAGGTATTCCATACTCATTTTCTCTGTGATAAAACATTACCATAAGGTACAAGTTTTACATATAAAGCAGTGATGCAGAGGGAATGGTGCTTTGACCTGTAAAATCCATTCATATGCATATGATGTGGTAGTTGACAAATAGTACAGTTGCTATATTATTGCAATTTTAACAGGAAATGAGAAATTACTGTGATGTGGGTGGAACTGTTAGGCTTGTGCATGCAGGAGTCGCACATGACTTCAGAGGGCTACTCCTCAGCTGGATTGCATGTGGGTGTTTTTCCTAGCTTCATAGCACATGACAGCAATGATCTTGTCCAGGATGACTGACATGGCAGTCTGCGACATCCTTAATGTATTGTCCACAAAATGCTGAAATGTACTAGATGCCAGGAAGATGTTTGTCTAATTTTGGTACAGACTTTATCTGCTGGCTGTGTGGATTCCTGTGTGGTGCAAAGAAGACACACACAACCAGTATCTGCAGTCTTCCCTGTTGGTAACTGTCAATAGCATCATAATAAGATAGCAAGTTTTACAGAATCCTATTTACTCCACAGCTTGTCACAGCATGCTTGCATGTTTCTTCATTAGCATACTTCACCTAATGCAATTGCTTTGAAATTGCCATTGCAGAACATTGTCAAAACCATTTAAGCAGCACTTAGCCCTCAGTAGATATTCTGTGCATGTGTGCGTGTATGCGTGTGTGTGTGTGTGTGTGTGTGTGTGTGTGTGTGTGTGTGTGTGTGTGTGTGTGTGTGTGTGTGTGTGTGTGTGTGTGTGTGTGTTTGTATTTGTGTTTACATGTATGTAGGGGAGAAAGAAATATTTATAATATAATTTAGTTATTCAAATATTTACTTAACTTTATGCTGATCCTACATAAAGGGGTATGAAGAAAAAAAAAAACATTTCCCAGGACCACTATGTAGATACATTTTGTTTATTACATTCTATCCTTGACATCCAAAATGTATTACCATTCTAGTAGGAGAGCACAAGTTTATCATCTTTGCACATTTTCTAAACCCAGCATTCATATGCTATTCATCAAAATCATACTTTTTGGCATCCTAAACTCTTCACACATTCAAATGTTTCCTTTTTCTTCAAGGCACTTACTGGGACCATGGGTGATGGAACTTTTATGAGGGAGATGGTGGGGGGTGGAGAGTAAAGGCAATGCATAGTCCCACAACTATTAGGATTCCAACAAATGGATGGAAGGATAAAGGATAAAACAGATCTAGGAAGGTGGACTATAAGGGGCTGCACTCTTTCTCTATATATTTGATAGACATTAAGATATTACCGTTTAGGTTTCTTAATGAGTTTGATGGGTGGAATGGGGGGTATATAGATATGACAGCTTGACAGACAAATATATGCTTATTGTTATGCATATGTTAGGTATATCTCTGGGGTACTGCAGAAATTGTGGGCAGTTAGGTTTGTGTTGTCATCCTATCAAGTAAATTGAGGTTATAGGAGGTGCATAAACAACAGACATCTCTGCATTACTAGTAATGAGGCATTGAAAAACCTAAGAATCAGAGTCCAAAGAAAGTAAGAAGAAATGCAAAGAGTTGTCTTAAAGTAAGACAGATGTTGAATAAATAGTCTCACAGAATGGGATCTTTGCTAGGAAGGGTGGAGATAATTTAATTAAACTAAACATGAACAGATGCTTGGTGGGAGGTGAGAAAACAGAGATCTCACCTGGATAACAGAGAAGGAGAAGAGAGTGAAGGTGGCAGCCAGATAGTAAGTTGTGAATGCCATGGGGACTGGCTGAAATGGTTAGGATCCAGTTGAGTTTTAAGCAATGACATGGATTGAGAGTGATGGGTTATGTGACAATACCTAAAACAAGATGGTGGATAATTGGAGTACGGGGAAGAGTAAGGGGCTTAATGAGCATCAGCTGCCAAACTATGGTAACGTTAAGTACCTCATTTCTCCAGTGGGAGAATAGGAAGTTAATGTATGTCTGAAACACAGTCAGGGAGGCCAGTGTAGGAGCTGAAAAACACAGAGTAACTCCATAACACGAGAGAAGCTAGACAAATGACAACAGCAATTTTAATTCTTGTTTCAAAAGCTGTTTTCCTTGAGATGAGGAATATATGTCTGGACGTGGGACTGTCCTTGAACAGAGAAATCATGAGATGGTCAGGTTACTGACTGGAGGAACAGCTATGCTTTGGAAATAAAGAGAGGCTGTAAAACATGTTTTATTCACCAGGATGCATAAGCAAATAAACTGTGTGCGGTCATCCTGCACTCTGCTTCCTGTTTAAAGGCTAAGTCCAACTAGTTAGGCTGAAATGGAAGTGCTGGGTGCACACACTGATGCATCTACGTGTTGCTTTACTATTTTGTCACATTCCTTTAATAAAAATGTGCAAAATGAAAGGAGAATCAAATCACGATGAGCTGCAAGCACATTTTGTCATGTTATAAATGACTTGCACCCTTAGACTGTCTAAATTACAATCTCTCATTCCAAAGGACCCTCTGGCAATTCCTCTTCCGCAGTCTGCATTTCATCTGGTGCACCTATATAGAAATGCTTCACATGGAAGAAGGTAGTTCAATGCCCATAAAGATAAGGTGGGACATATGAACAAATGCTTTGCAAATCTCATCTCTTTGGAGTCCTAGTGTAGCCTAAAAACCCTGTTCCTCTACTCAGTGTCATACAGATTCCTGAGGGGTGATCTCTTCTTAGACTTCTGTGTTATGAATGACCCAGCATACTTTTAACATCTTCAGCTAAACAGAACCAGCCATACAGCAACACCTCCTCTAGAGATCTAAACCTATACTACCATATTGACAGCATCAGTGGACATAGTGACCCGACAACAGTCGCACTGCATAACAGAACACAAAACATTGTATGGAATGAGGGGGCACAGAATGTGGCAAATTATGAAGATAATATGGTGCAAGTCCTCTTGTAACAATAAAATCAGAGGAAAAAAGACAAAAGGAAGATTAATTTCTTAATTACAAACACTCATATCCACAACTTCAAAGCTTTTTCACATAGACTGGGACTCTTTTTTTCTAGCTGTCTTTACAGTATAGTAAAAAAGGACTGGATAGTGAGAGATGAGAGGTGTGTGGTGAAAAAATGAGGGTTCTAATCAATCTGGGAATGTTTTATTTCTGAAATGACCTGCTGTCTGCACAATCAATTATAATGTCTGAAGAAGATGGCCATCTTCTTACCAGATCTGCATTTATTTAGCTTATATTAGAGGAGATCAGAAATGAATGTATTCTTGTCAGTGGAGGCCAAAATCACTTGCCAGTGAAATACATGGCACATGACGAATTAGCTAAAATCCCATTAAAAACATACAAATATTTATGTAATAGAAACTAGTCAGAAATGAGAACTGTGTACCCTCTATTTAATAAAGAAGAAAGTTTGGTCTGTAGTAAAGACACTTCTTGCTTTTTTACTCATAAGGCAGTGATGTATGTTTTCTAGCTGTTTCAGTCCAAGGAATTACTGTTTTAAATTGTTATGTGCGAGACAGTTATAAAGGACTGCATACATGAAAAATACCATTAATTAATGGGTTATCAAAACTGATAGTGTATTTCTCATTTGTCAGCTGATGGCTAACTGGTACAAAATGTATTTCCACCTGTTTTCATTTGTATGAAAATTATTGGGCAAATGGCAGCATGTGGTTATTCAGCTGATTGAGATTTTTGTTTTTAAATATAATAAAGCAAATGGTAGGAATATTTGTTTTATTTAACTGAAGTTCAAAGATGCAAAACAGTTTGACCTTACCTCTTTTCTGAATCTGCTACATCAGGGGAAAGTCCTTCTTCCCTGTAATGCAGTGAGCATTGAGATGAATTAAATGAAAAAAGTGCTGCATTAGGTCACCCCCTGCAGTGATGGCATGGAGGCATTACCTCTCTTATTAAAGATTTTTAATCTTGATCATTTTATTTTTTTTTTCAGTCAACTTCAATTTTGAGTAATCAAGCTATTTAAAATGCCACATTTTGATTTTTTTTGATGAACTGACAATAAATCACAAATTTTAAATGACTGCTGAAGGTACATAGATGCCAATTTTGCTCTCTTGCATCATGAATGTTGCACATTTAAATAAGCAACTAAAGACTCTTAAATCTCTTGAAAATAAATAAGACAATCACACCACAGCAGAAATTTTTTGAATGAAGGAGTGGCCTGAGTTCAGATTAGTCAGTCACAATACAATCTACTGTTTTCTCCTCAGTTGGACATGGGAAGTGAGCGGTGCCAGTTACTGAGTCATTGTCAGAGTATTTTCTGGGACATTAGACTGTGAGAAACAGCTTCAGTTTAAAAGAGAAATGAATGTAACTTGAATTGCACTCAATAGTTTTATCTGCAGGTTACATTTGGTTCCCACAGCCTTCCCTGGCACACTGTATAAGTCAGACCAATTCATTAAAATGTACTGGCACTTGTGACATCATGGCAAATTGTCTGTCCGGGGAAGCGTATGCAGTTACAGCTCAACAGGCAAATGACAGTGATGAGGTGTAACTTGGAGGCAACTGAATAGGGAAGGCCAGAAAGGGAAGCAATTGATAAAAATGAGCCATTTTCTTCAATGATGGTATAAATAAATACATATTGCTGACTGCATATCTATATGTTTAATGTAAAAAACACCATGGAATGGGGCACTACAGATGTTTTGCTTCCAGTGGGATTACGGACAATATGGCATGAAACACCAGGGAATGGGTCACTGATTTCAAAAGTGTATGCGTTTCTAGTGGGATTATTGGCAGTATGAGATTGGACAAAATCCACGCTCATTATAAAACTGGGCAGGAGGGGGATCTCCTTTGAGTCGATGTAGAAAATTGTGTTGAGTGTTCATGCAGTGATTTTGCCATTATTTCAGTCTTTTTATTATTATCATGCAGGCATTTATATTATTTCTATTCTGCAAATCAGGACAGAAAATAGTCAGTGGACCTATAAATACTTACACGTACTATGTGGTACAATATGCAGAAAATACACAAGTATAGGATAAAAAAATATTACAGCCATGCAAAAGTAAGAACCATATCAATAACAAACACTAAAGCTGAGTGATAGTACATTTGCAGGCATATATAACAAATGAAGGAATGTGTGCCAAAAATATAGACAGCATACAAAGGTCTGATATTTAAGAATAGCTAGGAATTTGAGAATAGCTAGTAATTCTGTCAGGTTTGAAAGGAGTAGGGAATATTTTCAGAGGACCCAGAAATATAGCAAATAGTACATAATGGATAGTTTTCCACTTTGTGATGACAAATCTGTCTACTGCAGTGCCTTGAGCCACATACTGGTTCTCCATAGTTTTTAGTTGGGTAGGCATGGAGAAAGATAACTCCATATTTGGGGTACAAAAGTGATAGACTGTTGTAATATTTTTGAAGATAGATATGAGAGAATATAAAGTAGAGGATCATTATTATCACAAACTAACATGCTGATTGCACAGCAAAACTAGCATGCCCATTGTAAATCAATCATATACTAATAGAAAAAACATCTGGCCACTCAAGTACCATTGAGCAGCCAGACTTCATATTGGTGTATACTGGATATCTTCAGAAGACAGACTAAAATACCAGAAAAATCAGGTATGTTCTGCAAAACTTAAGAAACAGAAACATACTTGATTTTCCTTGAATTTTTACACTGCCCCTTGTAAAAGGTTTGATTTTTTTAAAATAGTTAAAGCAACAACAAATGAGACACATTTTTCTGTTGCTTTTCTTGTACTGCACTGATATATGTGCAAGCATGGAATGCAGTTCCCATATGCATGCACAGTATATCAGTAAACAGAAGACAATGTGGAAGAAGACTGGAGTGGCCTTATACAAACACATTATTAAAGAAAGGTAAGCAATTCATTTCTTAAATAATGTCATTGTAAAATAGCTATAACCCACTCCTGTATGTGGGTATCATAGGATTTACCCATAGTGGGGTTTAGTTAATCACTCTAGCTTTACCAGCATAATCAAACCATGCCAACCATGGGTAAATTCCATAATACCCACACGCAGTCAAGGATTATTGCCAAAGTAGCCCAAAACACATGTTCACATCAACAGTCCCACATTCTGTGTTTCTCATCAGCATAGTGAAAACTGCTAATTAGTAGCAGTTTAAACTCATGCTTCATACTGCCAGCATGCATCCGGTATCCCTAAAATAAAAATCGATCCAACCTCTCAGAAAATGTAGGCATGCTATGAAAACACTTTAAGGTGGAGAGAGTGGATTCAACAGATATATCTATCATGGTTAGATCACATAAGTCTTAATTCTTTGAAAGCATAGATTTAATGTGAAAGTTATTGCTAGGAATAATAAATAGATGCTTAAACATGTTAGCTTTTATTGACAACCTCCCTTTTTTATTCTCTGAATAGGCGATCAAGTGAAATATTAAAGGAAGGGGGCATTCTCTGATCATATCAACAAAATGAGATTTGTTTGAAGTTGAACAGATTTTTGCAAATATTGTCAAAAGTCAGAAAAGAGTGGAGAGAATTTCTCTTGTAATTCAGCAAAGTACTCAGATAAGAGGATATCCCCAGTCATTTGCAAAAGGCATGACATGCAAAATTCTCTTTCTTACCCATTATTTGAGGAATCTCCTATGCTCAGTTTATGGTATTTCCATAATCGTATGTGCATGTCTAGGAGAAATGTATATATGTCTAGTGGAAATTATAACTGTCACATTCTTGAGTGCCTAATATGCAAGGAATACAACATGTATTATATCCTATCAATGTAAAGCAGATGAGAGAGAATTGTTATAACAGCAGAAATTATGCCAATATGAGCAGAAATGGTATGATGCATACTAGCTGCTAAACAGACACACTTTTTTTTTCCTGACAGCTAGCTGATGACTTCTGGTTATCCAATGAGAATTCACAGTTTCCTGTCCATAGGGATCACCATGCACTGGTGGCCCACTGCTGTGATCCTAACCTAGACAGTATCCCTTCTGGACAGCTCTTTCATAGCATAATGAAGGACCCAGTGCACATGTGCAAGTCCTAGTGGGTGTGAACTAGCACATACCTCTGAGTGAGAAAGGCCAGGTCAAGAAGCAAAGCACCATTTACTTGAATGCCAATATTCCAGATTCAACTAACTGAAGCAAGAACTGTAAGTGTCCAGAAACTAGTTGTTTGTCCAGTGGCAGTGACCACCACATGGAATGCAAGGAGGGTGATCCTGGTTCAATCCCTAGACAAGGATCAGTGTGTAACTGTTTTCCTTTCCTGTTCAGTTGGTAAAAACAGCTTATATTCACACTAGGAGAAGAAGGAAGAACTGCTGCCATGAAGTAACTTGAATTTCAACTCTTGTTATATTATAGGGGGACCTGTATAGCTTAATGCCTAAGTAGAACATAAATGAAACATAAGGGGGATTTGGAAGGCTGAATACAATCCGCAGCTAGGTTTGCAGGAAGGAGATCAGACTTTCAGATATTATTCTTTATGCCTGAAAGGTTATGAGAAAGCTGAATAAGGTCATATATAATCTGCAGGTCAATGTAAGCCCAACCACATACATCACTTAGACAGTCTAAGTAAAGAGGGAGCAGGATAATGGTAACCAGAAATATGGTACTGAATGGAGAATGACCTTCCCCAATATTATGAGAAATATGGTACAGAAGGGAGACACTCTTCCCCTATACTATGAGAAATATGGTACAGAAGGGAGAATGACCTTCCACTATACTATGTTCCAGTCTGAAAGATGGAGAGTAACCTAGTTTAGTAAGGAACGAAGCTTGGGGATGTTACATAGGGCCTGAATAGCTAAAAGAAAAACAATCAGGAGGAATGCAAGTGTGTTTGAGAGTTAATTATAATTAATCCTATGATACTAAATCTTTGTTTTTTGTTTTTTTTTGTTTTTTGTTTTTTTTTAATTTAAGGAGTGTTACAATTTTAGGGAAGGAATCAGAGTGACCATCTTGCATCACTAGAGAAAGAGCCCATAAGTCATCCACATTACTATGACTCAGTACTAATCAAGCTTGTCAGATAGTTAACAAGTGGTTTTATATGTGGTGCCTAGTACTTTGCAATACAGTTTCATCTTCATATGGATTGAGGAAATAGGTCTTAGGGTCAAAATGTATTTCCTGGGATTGGGAATAACTGTGATCAGTGAGACTTCATATAGTTGTAGAATGTCCCCTGGGGAAAATATGCTCTGAAATTAAATAGCATGACAGGGGAAAACTCTTGTTTGGGTGTTTCATGAACTTCTATAGATATCACATCTAGATCTGGGCCTTGCCATTGGGGTGTAAAGAAACACCACAGGTAGTTTTTATGTGTGTCAGCAGAAGAAAGCCCAGCGGCCTGTTCAGAGGAAATCTTAAGAAGCTTCAACCTGCAAAATGAAGGAGACATAGTGGCTTATCGCTTTGGTTTGGGCAACTTGGGATTCAAATAAATGGTAACATATGATATATGAAATGCCGTGTTAATCTTTTAAGAGTTTTCTGGAATGGTACCGTCTTGCTCTATTCTGTTAATCACTTAGAAAACATTTGCTTCAAAAGGGGATAAGAAAAGAAACTGCTAGAGGTGCAGATAGGTGCCTGGGTCCACTGAACAGCTTTTTGAATGTAAAACATGTTTCTTTCTTTAAGTGCTGTACTTTAATTTAGAGTTCAGGTTTCGGAGGGCCCAAAGAGATCTTTATTATGGTAAACAGATTGTTTATATCCAAGACACAGGAATTCAACTTCAAAACCTGACATTCATGAGTCAAGCAGAAAATATATCTGGGCTGTAGCCAAGTCATTTCCAACTGTATTCTAACATCCTGTACTACTGCCCCCAACATCAATCGGGGCCACTCTGTTGAAATCCAATGCTCCCCCACCAATTTGTCTGATCCTAGGATCCCTACATATCCATATTATTTATGTGTTTGTTTATTTGTTTGTTTGTTTTTCAATCTCTGTGTTATTTTTCAGTTTTTTTCCTGTATCATTTCAATATATTCCAACTGGCTGAACTACAGCAAATGTGGAGAAAAAAATCAAATTAAACTAGGTGTCTGGGGAACTGCAATGCTTGGAGAAGCCATTAACTTCTAGGTGCTCAGAGGTGCATTTTGAGTATTCTTCTAACCTTTTGACCTACTTAAGGCCTGAGCAAAAAATCACAGCTAAGGAAAGAAATTCAGTCTTTTCTTCTTTCAAGGAAGAAATGAACTCTGTCAAGGCTAAAATGTTCATAGCTGACGAAATAGTTTTTTCCAATAAACAGAAGATACAAGTATTTATGAGGGTATGTAAAAATATCTAATATTTCATTATATAAAGTAGATGTCAGAAAAGACTGCTGTAATATAGGTATTGACTTAATGTACAAAAAAACAGGTAGGGTATATATCAGTACCTCCCAATAGTTAACCAGTCTAACACGTGAAAATTTCAGTCTACTCAACGACCTGCTAATCATTCTTGAGAGTAGGCAGCTAATGACTTGAATCAAGTACAGAGTTATCCACATACCCACCTGAAGGCAGGTGGAATCATAATCAGATTATGCAGATTGTCTGTGCCTTGAAAAATCATCCTGACATATTTCCCACACAGCAGTGAAATACAACAGTATAAAGAGCTATGACTATAGTGATGTTCTCCTGCCGAATTCACTTTTTCATGCTTTTGGAGCAGATCCTAGAAAACAGTCTGGTAACAAAGTGCTTATGCTGTGCCCCATGTAACAGTCACCAGTAAGACAGTTTATACTGTGTCACATTTTGTACGGCATAGCCCAACTAGGCAAATTTGCCCAAAAGCAGAACATTACACTACAACACACAAACACATACACAAACATGTGCAATCTTAGTGGCTTGTGATTAAGGATAATGCAGTGTTCTGATGTCAGTTTGCATTTATCACATACTCTTGGGATCATGGCCATTAGTTTTTCCTTAATGGATATTGGCAACTTATATGACACGTGTGTGCATGTATTTCTTTGTCTTTTCATTTGTTGACCTTGTAAGTGGGCTAATGCAAGTTTGCTTTGCAACCATGACTGGGGGGGGGGGTCTATATCACATAGTCAAAGTCTCAGAACTTTGACTATGTAAATATCGAACCCAAAAGTTCAAAAACTTAATACTCCAAACACTCAGAACAGCGATTTTTTTTCCCAAGGAATGGTACAAAACACGGCAACACACAAACACTAAATACTGTTTCTTATGTGGGGGGCTTCACCCCCCCACACACCCTCACTACTTCAATATGCCAACTCCGAGATCGCACCACAGTGGAGGAAATAGCAAAGCCATGGAACCAGCCCACCAAATTCTTTCCCTGGGAAAGAATTAGATGTTCTGCGGCTTCGTTATTTTCAGACTTCAAACTTACCACTTCGATGTTTCAGCATTCGGACATGTCAGCGTTCGGACATATGATATACACCCGGCTACAGGTATAGTGAAGAGCAGCATACATATCCTTAAACATACCTGATGTATCATTTATTATTATTATTATTATTATTATTATTATTATTGTTATTTTAGTCCAGTTATCAAAATATGTATTTGTTTTTGCTGCTAATATTATATGATTGTTATAAAAATACCGAATGCAATCTTAAGATCACAGTTCACTCAACACTGTGAAAGGTCTACAAGACAAACTCAGTAAACCTAACATATGGGTTGTCTTTCACTAGGGTATCACTGAGGCTACTATTCTGCTGATCTTAAGTGATTAAAAGGTATTTTGCACAGCGTTTCTAAGTCTCGAAGAGCAATTCACTTAATGTGAGTGCATCAATACCTTGCATTTTACCAGAAGTTCAAGACTCGATACTGTAACTCACTACACGTTGAAGAGTTATTTATGATTCTCACTAAAATAGCAAATTGCATAACTTACAGTTATACATTAAAATGTTATTGAGGGTAACAACCACAACCAGCTGCTTATGTGAACTAAATTTGAAATTGCTGTCCTTAGAGAAGGGGGAATTATTTAAGATATAGCAATTTTATTTAGTATATATTCTATTAAATGTATCAATTAAATGTTTGCTATTCCAAACAATGTCATCACCATCCTTGAACAATCAGGGAGAAACCTATTCACCCATCTCTAAATACAAATTAAAAACTACCATAATGCATTATTGATTATTTTTGTTGCATTATGAACACTTTTTATTCTCACTAGAACACACTATAATATCTATTGTTAAATTTCTTCACAGCTTTGTCATTGTTTGCATATTTACTTGAGTAAGCACATAAACTTTATAGAATCTCTGCAAACTTAGTTACGTTCACTCATGTACTGTTCACACATTCTACACATCTTCTGTATACTCCTCTGTAAATTTGTTTGTGTCTTTCGGCTTTTCCCAGTTAGGGGTCGCCACAGCGGAACTCCGGTCCGCTAATGATGGGTAGTGGATTTTTATGTACCGGGTTACCAGCCCTGATGGATACAGAACTCGCTGTAGCCACAACTTGTAAAAACACTTTGTTTATTTAAACGCCAAAATAAAAAACGTTTTTCGTCCAACCCAAATAGTTATACTTCCTCAGAAACCAAATAATACATTACTTCCCAATAAAATACTCAATTTATAAACTTCTATGTTAAGAAAACCGCCAAATTTCCAGAGGAAATGCATTTCTTAAAGGTGCAGTTTACTATATATTCTACATCCTATATTCCGTTCTTACTATCATATTGAATGAAAGCAGAAATAGAAATGTATATAATTAATGCATAAATCTGGCATTAATTCATATAAATACATTAGACACTAATTTAAACCTGAAGAAATAAAAAAGAAATATGATGTTATACTTGTATGCACTTATGTGTAAAGTTGATTTGTACATAACCATGAATTCATCTAGCTAAACTTTTCAATTTTAGCAAACACATCAAAGAACATTTTTCATTAAGACCTGGATTAGTTTACGCATTTAATTTAATCTGCCACAGTAATTCCATCTTCTCCAGCAATAAACCAAAAGGGCCTCCTCTTAAATCTTGCTTAATTTGATCTAAAACCCTAAACTGGAATTTATGATCAGAGAAGACCATAATATGTCTGGCTAGGGCATTATCTTCCTTTTGTAATCTTATGCTTCTCTGATGTTCATACACCCTATCCCTTAATTTCTCTCAGTTTTTCCTACATAGTATGATGGACAACATTGGCAGACTGCTAAGTACACTGCTCCCTTTGAATTACAATTGAATTTGCCTTTGGTGTGAATTTTAAAACCATTAATCTCTGTGGTGGCCCCTGATGACATCAAATGGCAGTACGAACAACTGCCACATTGTGTCATCCCTCTACTGGTTCTTGGACCACTACTGTCACTATTTTTTTGTATCAATTCTTTAAAACTTGTTGCCTTTTTCCAAGTTATTTTAGGTATTTTTCCCAACTTACTTATCAATGTATTATCTTCATTGATTAGTATCCAATTTTTCTCTAAAATTTTTCTTAATTGGCATAATCTAAAGAAAATCTTAATACACACGTTAAATTAAAATCAACTTCATTAATTTGTTGATTGTACACCTGAGATCTGGCATAAATATTAATATTGTTCTGATTGAATATCATATCCATTTGTTGTTTCAAAATGGGCTTATAGAGGCCATTATTCCTTTTTACTGATACCTCATCTATCAATTCTTCTATTAATAAAATAGGATATGCCCTGTTCAAAAACATTTTCTTTAGATTAATACATTCTTTGACAAATGCTTCATCTGATGTTATCATGCATGCAGCTCTTACTAATTGGCCTTTTATAACCGACTTCTTCTGATGTTTCGGATGTGCACTTGAATAGTGCACAAATTTGTTTGAATATGTGGGTTTCCTATAAATGTTGGCTTCATATTGTTTCAAAGATTCATTTTTGGTCATTGTAACATCTAAATATGAAATAGATGTTGAATTAAACACATGTGAAAAACACAAAAATTCCATAGATTGATTTAAGATTTTAACCAAATCACTGGCCAAAATTTCGTCCCCTTCAATAATGATGAAAATATCATCAATAAATCTAGCATAAAATTTGACTATTCTTTTAATGGTGTTGTTCGTGAATATTAAATTACTCTCCCAAAACAACAACACCATATTTGCAAAGCTAGATCCACATGGGGAACCCATGGCAACTCCTTTTTTCTGGATGTAATACTGACCATTGAATAAAATGAAATTATATGACAAAACGACATCAAGAAGTTCTTGCACCAAGGAAATCTCCTCAACTTGCGCACCCTTCTGTCTCATTCTATTGATAACCCATTCTATTCCCAAATTGTGGGGTATACTCATATATAGTTCCTTGATGTCTATTGTTAAAAAGTTGTTTTCACTTAAATAGGAAAAAATATTGATTTTTTCTAAGAACACCCACGAATCTTTGATAATCCATTGTTCCTTATCCACATACTTTTTCAAAATATTATCTTCCAATTTTGCGCACGCATAAGTGGCTGACCTTCTTCCATCTACTATTGGCCTTAATGGGGGTTTGGTGATGCTTTTATGTATTTTTGGGACACCAAACATATGTGGTACCCTGGGAGCCTCTATAAGTAAATAATTATACATGTGTACATCGATTCTTGCATCAATACATAATTCATTTAGGAAGCTTTTAATGAATTGAATTGATCTATTATATTCATTGACTGATGATGTATCATATGCGTCACTAGATAAGATAGTTGAAATTTTATTGATATAGTCTGGTGTATCCATAATAACCAATCCCCCTCCCTTATCCGGGTCATAACTCTAACATTCACTGCCAATAACACCCCCAATTCATCTCTTTCCTCCTTGTTTAAATTGCGCTTATACTCAAATTTTTCATCATTCAGTTTTCTCAAATCCACTTCACATATTTTCTCAAATAATTGCAGGGTGTTGTGTAATGGTGGATTATAATAGCTGGAAACTCTTAGTGGACCATTATACATTGATTGACTGCTAAGTAAATATTTTAAGTTCAATTTCCTTACAAACAATTTGATGTCACAAATGGTCTGTGCCAGATTCATTCTAGAGGCAGGAACGAAAGTTGAACCTTTTGATAGATCATCTACCAACTGTTCTGAGACATGAACCGAAGAAAAGTTGTAAACCAGGAAATCCCCTTTTTTATTCCTGATCACATTGCATGTTGATTGTTCATCACTTGTTGGTACTATCTCCTGATGTTGTGATTCTTCCTCTTGTTCCAATATTTTTTCTGGTTTCGTCTCAGAAAACCCTGCTTGAAGTTAGAGGTGGATGGTTGTTGATTGTCTCTGAAATCTTGATTATTATTGCTGTTGTTGTTATTACATGTTTTCAGCCTCTCACTTCTCCTCACATCAGTATTTGCTCCTTCAACATTACCCACAGTACCCTCACCATCTTCTTCGTGCATGATGGCATCATTGGCATGGTGTTCTTCAGGGCTCATGTTGTCATGATTATTCTCACTAGAATTTGCAATTGTATGATCCAACCATGTTTGTGATCTTGGTGGTGGGGGATACGCTATACCTAAATTGTATTGTTTCTGATCCCTTTGAAGCTTCTTGACTTTATTCTGCCTAATTTTATCAATATGCTGTTCAATACTTTGAAAGCATCGAAGATATTCATATGTGTATCTCATAAAATCAGCATGTTGTTTAATTTGTCCATCCAATGATGTTATATGCTGCTCTAAGTCTTTATTAATCACCACATAATGGTTGATCATAATTTGTAAAAGACATAACCCTTGTTGGTTGAAATGTGTTAACAAATCTTTATGAAAAGCTGACCCTGGCATTAATCCTGTAGGGTATTGCCATTAATCCTGTAGGGTATCACCATGTTCTGAGTCCCTTTGGCACTATTTCTAACTTTAAACATTCTCTAAAGTACTCAATTTCTAGACTCAACTTTTATATTTGAACATATTTTGATCCAATGCGCTTAAAAGGTTGGATAATGTTTCATCGTGTTCACTATTGTTATTAGTAGTCGTTCTACATTGGTTGTTCACCCCCAATAAACCTATTGACGATGTTAACCAATCCTTAATATTGGGTACTTGTGCACTGTCAGCCAAATCGTTCCACCTTTGTTGCTGACATAAAGGTGGATTCAATATTAGTGAACCATTATTGGTGTTAGTGACCTCACTATCACTTGAAATCAACCTGTTGTCTAACAGTTGTGATTGAACAAACTGACCACTTGAGCGCAAATTATGCTTGTTGTAAATAGCTGAAACAGTACCTGTTTGTTGTGTCTCTACAGGCAAAATAACTGTTACTTGACCCACTTGTCCTTGTTGCTGAGCCTTGGAAACTAGAGGACTTGGTTGTATAACCTGATTAGAAATCATGACGACCCTGCGGTCCAGTTTTTGTTGCTGTTGTTGTGTGGAAAATGAATGCCCCAGCTGTACTGAGTGACTAGTATCTGGTACGACCCTTCGATCCTGCTGCTGCTGTTGTAAATTAGAAACTGCATCCAATCTTTCATTCATCATTTCCACTTTTTGCGAAAGCATTTCTATGAGCATAGTTAATTTGCTCATAGATTCCGAATCAACATTAGAATCCTTTAAAATGTTAGGTGCATTATCAAACGAGTTATTAGCCATGGCAAAAGTAAAAACCAAAAACAATCTGCTACGCTGGAACACAAACTGATACACAACTCATAAAAACACTTTGTTTATTTAAACGCCAAAATAAAAAACATTTTTTGTCCAACCCAAATAGTTAGACTTCCTCAGAAACCAAATAATACATTACTTCCCAATAAAATACTCAATTTATAAACTTCTATGTTAAAAACCCTCCAAATTTCCACAGGAAATGCATTTCTTAAAGGTGCAGTTTACTATATATTCTACATCCTATATTCCGTTCTTACTATCATATTGAATGAAAGCAGAAATAGAATGAATTGTACTAGCAATAATATCGCCTATTCCTAAGCAACAATAAGGTCCAAAAAATATATATTTAATGACTATATATATATATATATATATATATATATATGTATATATATGGGTTCCTATGAAAAGATCGACAACTTGAAATTTCGAAACTGACTTCACCGACAACTGAAATCACCGACAACGCAAATCACGGACGTTTCCGAGGTAAGGGATGTAAATTCGCTACCCATGCCTACCATGGTTTAGTAAGTGTGGCAGTGTTATGCTACCATGGTAGGCATGGGTAGCGAATTTACATCCCTTACCTCAGAAACGTCCGTGATTTGCGTTGTTGGTGATTTCAGTTGTTGGTGAAGTCAGTTTCGAAATTTCAAGTTGTCAATCTTTTCATAGGAACCCATGTATATATATATATATATATATAGATATATATATATATATATATATATATATATATATATATATATATATATATATATATATGAAATTATGTGAAACAATTAATTTTACTCTACCCATGACTAATATTACAGATATATATATATATATATATATATATTTATATGAAATTATGTGAAACAATTAATTTTACTCTACCCATGACTAATATTACATATTAAATAATAAAAAATGAAAATCGACAATATATATATGAAATGTATATAATTAATGTATAAAGCTTGCATTAATTCATATAAATACATTAGACACTAATTTAAACCTGAAGAAATAAAAAAGAAATATAATGTTATACTCATACTCACTTATGTGTAAAACTGATTTTTACATAACCATGAATTCATCTATCTAAACTTTTCAATTTTAGCAAACACATCAAAGAACATTTTTCATTAAGACCTGGATTAGTTTACGCATTTAATTTAATCTGCCACAGTAATTCCATCTTCTCGAGCAATAAACCAAAAGAGCCTCCTCTTAAATCTTGCTTAATTTGATCTAAAACCCTAAACTGGAATTTATGATCAGAGACGACCATAATATGTCTGGCTAGTGCATTATCTTCCTTTTGTAATATTATGCTTCTCTGATATTCATACACCCTATCCCTTAATCTTCTCTCAGTTTTTCCTACATAGTATGATGGACAACATTGGCAGACAGCTAAGTACACTACTCCCTTTGAATTACAATTGAATTTGCCTTTGGTGTGAATTTTAAAACCATTAATCTCTGTGGTGGCCCCTGATGACATCAAATGGCAGTACGAACAACTGCCACATTGCGTCATCCCTCTACTGGTTCTTGGACCACTACTGTCACTATTTTTTGTATCAATTCTTTAAAACTTGTTCCCTTTTTCCAAGTTATTTTAGGTATATTTCCCAACTTACTTATCAATGTATTATCTTCATTGATTAGCATCCAATTTTTCTCTAAAATTTTTCTTATATTGGCATAATCTAAAGAAAATCTTAATACACATGTTAAATTGAAATCAACTTCATTAAGTTGTTGATTGTACCAGCCCTGACGCTCAACCTTCAACGAAGGCATGCCCCATTCACGTATGCCTCCACACAGAAGACGCTCTAGCTGAGAATCGAACGGGACAACGTCTTGCTATGAGGCGACAACGCTACCGCAGCACCACCACCGCAGTACTATACTCCTCTGTAAATGTCATCTTTATAAACTGTGTAAGAAAATTAATACATTACATTGATCAGGGAGCATGTTTATGATATATATAGGAGGGCAGAGACTAATGCCCTAGCAAGACACGTGATGGCATCAGATACGACACACACATTTAAATTCATGGTAGTAGAGAAAGTCAAAATAGGTTGTAGAGGTGGCCCTATAAAGAACCTAGTAGAAAATAAGGTACTTGAATGGATCATTAGTATGCGGGCTAATATAGACAGGGGCCTAAATGACAAACTTTCTATTAAACCTGTACTTACTCATAAACCATTGCGCAGATAAAAAATTTTAAATGTAATTTTAAATATATTTTAAATATATTTTATAGGTTTATTCTAGGACTACAGACTAGACTTGGCACTTTAAGTATGTCTATTATATTGTTGTTAATTTACAGCGTAATAGTATTGTCTTAATTGAACTTTGATTCTGATTGGCTGTTTGTAACTTTTAAATATGAGTGAGTAATTATTTTAACTGTCTGATGAAGTAGCTCTTGCTACGAAAGCGCTCACCATTGTTTGTACTTTGTCTGTGGATTAAAATTGAACTTTATCTTCACCTGCCTTGGTCTGGTGCCTCCTATATTTTTTACATTGGATATATATATATATATATAAATATATATATATATATTTATATATTTATATATATATATATATATATATATATATATGTATATATCTATATTTATATTTATATATATATATATCTATGGTTTTATATATATATATATATATATATATATATATATATATATATATATATATATATATATATATATATATATATATATATATATATATATAAACTTTTTTCTGGTAAATTATTGATGTTTACACGCACTCATTAATGTTTTTCTCATAAATGTAATGTCATTCACATATATTCTTCTCCGAAAGATTGTTCAACTCTGGATAGTTCCAAAGCATATGGACTAGGCCTGTATTACTTTCTCCACATCCACCCCCCATTTTTCATGTTAACATACCTGTCTTGTGGTCTTAGACCTCTTATGCATAAAACCCATACATTGATCTCAGACCACTGGTATTGACCTCAGCTTCTCTTTTAGCAATTTCACCCCAGTCCTGAGAACATAAGTTAAATTCCTCTATAGTACCCTATGTTTTTCTATCTGACCCTCTTAATGGCATAACATATTTCTACCAAATTTACTTTTTATATTCTTTTATAATAAATATTTTATTTTCTCTCCTATTCACTATTATAACTTCTTCTGTCATAATGTTCTTAGAATCATAAACTAATGCTGAAATCTTGTCTCTCTAGCCATACAAGAATAACAAATTGCATTTGCTCAAATATTAACCACTCCCTCTCACCGACTTGATATTTTCTATAAAATTCTTTCCATTTCATAAATGGCAGATATCTCTCTTATTGTTTTCTGACACCATAGAATCCAGAACCCTTTCTGTCACTATCTTCTAATAATTCTTGTACTTAATGGCGTTCTCTCAGTCTTAGCCCTTGAATGTTCTGAATAGACTAGAACAGAAAAAAATAAAGTACATTTTGGTCATGTTTCTCATACAAAACTCTGGAAATCTATTGGTATTTGTGGGTTTCTGTACATATCATTCCTTCCCTATCAGTTTATCAATTGCCTTCTCATTCCCACTATGTCCTCCCTTCTCTTGAGATCTCAAAACACTGTGCCCTTCCCTTCTCTTGAGAACTGAAAACATGTAACACTTTCCCCACCTCCTTTTTCATCACTTATCACATGAGCTGAATATAGATGGAAATATTTTATCTGCCATGCCTCCAAACTTTATTATAAGGTGCAACCTCTCCTTTGCTATTTTGTTGCCTTTCCTGCTGCATATAAACATGTCAAGACTGCAATTTCTGAATCCTTTTGTTGTCACTCTCAGTAGAAAAATGTGTAAATCTAAATAACACTCTGGGAAAAATACAATTACATTAATTTATGCTGCTCACAAGAGTTCATGCTTTTCTATTCCATTCCCTAGCATCTGCTCAATTATGCCTTCATAATGCTATCCAAACACCTTTTCCCAAGTTGCCATAACTCTGATTTCCAAGTATTTCCTTCAAAAATATTCCCAAGTGTATGTAACATTAAACCAATCCTGCCTTTAGACAAAATATGGTTATCTGCAGAAAGCCTGAACAATTTTCAAAATTTTGTCACCCTGCCAACGAAAAGTATAACAGTTGGAGCTAATACTTCAATATGTAGCAAACACAGAGATGGATACAGTTAGCAATCCTTCCTGGTGCCCCTTTCTACACTTACCTCATCTGTCATCACTCCAGTCATTCTCAATCAAGTAAATCTTAGCTGTCCTGTATAACACTTTTCTACTCATTCAGTTCTGTCAGTTCCCTACTGCCTCCAACAGTGACTTGAATAACAGATGATGCAGTCTGCAGAGTTTACTATGCCAGTAGACAACTGAAGTAGTTTCTGTGTTATGTACAAGTCACACACACACACACACACACACACACACACACACACACACACACACACACACACACACACACACACACACACAAAAACACACACACGCACACTTCTGGTCCTTGGGATGTGAGAGGAAACTGCAGTACCTGAAGAACACACGTGCACACACACAAATACAGGGATGATATGCAGACAATGCACAGAAGGTACCCAGGTCTAGATATGACCTTTCTTCTTCTTTTGGCTTTTATGACCAATCTCCTTTAATGCTTTTTGCCTTCTTTTTGGGCTTTTTCCAAAAATTCTCCTAATAACTATCAATTAAATTCAGTAGTCCCATACTTCACAAAACCCCACTACCCTATTTCTCTCAACCATGGAATAAGACATTCTTGTCACTATGAAAAAAGCTATGGTTAACATTTCTAGTTTCCCATTGATTATGCAACAACTGGAACACCCACAGACATACTTTAATAAAAGGATACAAGGCCTAAGCAACATGTCCTACATAAACTGACTCAAATCCCTGTCAGTGTACTTGCATTCTACTGACTTCTAAGAGGTGACCTGGGTCTAGCATACAAGGCATCTTCCAACTCAATATTGATGGATTTATTGCACATAAGCAAGTCAAATGGCATCAGAAATACTATATCTAGAGATCTAAACCTCTTCTGCAACATCAGCAGAATGGTTTGGAGGGACTCACAGGCTAAAGTCAACCAAAAGGCCTTCTGCAGCAAAATCCAAATCCTTAGCAGCAACACACTTCAGTGTGCCAAACTGGTGGTCAGTTGTGCACCTGCACTGAGCAGAGTGACATCAAAAGTTTGTTGGCCGACAAATTCAGCCCAATCTTCATCCCAACTCCCCACCTCCACCCATTAAATACGTACAAGCATAACCCCCTCCCCCATTATTAACAGGGAGCAGGTCCTGTTGGTGCTCACTAATGCCAAAAACACAACTTCAGTGTAGCCCAACAATTTCCCAGAATGCCTCCTAAATAGCTTAAAACATGACCTATCAGGATCACTTGAATCACTTTTTAATTATAGCCTCAAAACAGGCTTTGTACCATGAGAATGGAGGAGTGCAACAGTTGAACCACTTCACAAGGGTGGACCTGGAAAATACAGACCTATTAGTATGGCTAGTCTAATATGCAAAGTCATGGAAATAACCAAAAAAGACATAGGCAACCTTCAGACACTGGACTCAGCCCAGTTTTGCTTTGTCAAGGGAAGATCATGCCAACTGAACCTGGTGGACTTCTTTGAGAAGGTCAGCAAGGCAATGGATTAGGGGTAAATGGAGAATACTCCTACATGGACCTGGCTAAGATGTTTGATAAATATCCCACTCAGGTATAGTTGACACACTCACTGCACTGGGCGTAAACTCCTACATAACTCACTAGATTGACACCTAGTTCACAGACAGGACTTAGGAACTTGGGACTGATCAATGGATCGGAAACCAGAAATTCTCCCCGGGCCTGGCTACCATGTCTCTGAACATCATATATTGACCAAAATACAGTGACTCCAGATTCTACAGGGAGTTCTAAGATTATTGGCAATGGAATACACCTCAAATAAAAAAAGATGGTAGTGCTCGGGATTTTAAAATGTCATAGCAGAGGTATAGCAGGCTCAACCAGCTCCCTCTGCCAGTCCCATGAACTAGTGCCACACCCCCTTCAGCTCTTCAAGTCAAGAGCAAACAAAAAAATGCCCATTCCTTCTACTAGCATGTCATCCAGGTGGCCAGATGCACAGTATGCCCTCCCCTTCGCTCTTGCCCCACCCATTGAAGTCCCATTTCTGTGCCCTGCCTCCAACCCTCATTCCTATGTGACAGTTTATACCCCCTGTGTGTAATGCTACCACCAGGGCATTTACAAACCTAGCTTTCTAGTCCAGCCAAGGTGTGTCATAACTGGAACTGCATTTTAAACCATGGCTGTTGCACCAGATATTTCTCTGCGTTAGCCCTTCATGGAGGATGTTAGTGCCTTGGGGGAGTTTAATGACAGCTCTTAATTTGCACTCATCCTCAAACTTCCTCAGCCAGAGGCCTTTGCCATTGACCTTGACTTTCAAGAAGTAGATGCTAAAAAGTAGTGGACCCAGCACAAAGCCTTGGAGGATTCTGCTACTGTCCTGCCTCTTTTTAGAGGTGGATTTCCCACTATCCTAACTTCCTGGGTACTATCAGTGAGACAGTTGTCTATACAATGGCTGACATGGGGGTTATACCTAATTTAGTGAGCTTTCCTACATTGCTGGGATGGCATATTGTGTTGAATGCCTTGGTCAGGTCAAGGTAGGTAGTATGCACCATTTTACCCTCATCAGTAGTTTTAGTGACTCTCTCAAAGAAGTCTCCTAGGTTGAGTAGGCATGAACTACCCTTTATGAAACCAAACTGAGTTTAATCCTGTGTCTGAAGGTTTTCTATGTTATCATTTATCAAATCCATAATTATTCTTTCCAGGGCTTTACATACGAGGCTAATAAGGGCTACGAGTCGATACTTTCCTAGGTCCATCCATAGCCTGCCATTGTGCAGAGGGATAATAGTAGTAGCTCTCCATTCATTCAGCACAAACCCTGTTTGGAGGCTATAATTAAATAATGATTCTAGTGTGTGCAATAGGTCATGCCTCATGCTGTTAATGAGACATGCTGAGATATTACCAAGTCTCATTGATGCGTTTTTTAAAGAGTGCTTTAAGGACCTGTTCTTTGCTGATAATTGAGGGAGTACTGGTTGGTGCTATTTGGTGAATGGCGTCGGGGAGGGGTAAGAGTTGGATAAAACTAGAGCTGAATTTATTGGCTATTGATTTGCTATAGCCTTCATTTCAGTATAATTGTATCTATTTACAAATAGTTCAGCACATTTTTGGGTATTATGTTTGAGGTTATGGACATAACCTAAGAATGCCTTATGATTGTCCTTAGCCTGGGAGACCACTTTTACTTCAAGCTTAGCTTTAGAAGACTTAGTCCTCTGAGCCACTTGTTTAGTTTGATGAGTAAGACCTCACCTTGCTGAGCATTGCACTTCCTATTTTTGGGCATCATTGTCTTCCCTCTTTTCTACAATCTAGTAATGGGATTATACCAGAGTGGCTTGTTTTTTGAGTTTGTCCTGTGTCTAATTTGAGTGGGCACCCCTGTCTCTATGCGACTGTATACATGATTTAATTTTTTTTTTTGTGTGTGTGTGTGTGTGTGTGTGTGTGTGTGTGTGTGTGTGTGTGTGTGTGTGTGAATGACTCTGCATAGGCAGCATTAATCCTTAGGTTTGAGGGGGTTTACATTTTGCCAGGTTGTCACTTAAAAGCACAACGTTTGCCTGAGAATAATTTCTAAAAATTCCAGGGTAATCAGGTTTCACAAACGTTATCTTTATTTAAAAGAAGACACTTTTAAGGTACAAGCTGACAAGTGAGGATGTTACACTTTGGGGGTTCAACATTCCCTCATACTAGTCTAGACTACATCATAGATGTTTGCATTCTTATTGGGTGTCCAGACTAAGTGTGTTCATGCTGACAAAGTCCAGGAATCTTTGGGCCTGCAAGTTTGGCGTCGTATATGATATCCAGTTTATCGTGGGGGTAGTTGAAGTGACCCAGGGCTATGGTATTGGGTTGAATGAGGAGTGACTCCAGTTCATTTGCATAAGTGGTATGGCTTTCCTGGGTCATGGAATGGAACCTAGAGCTCACAAAGATATGGTGTGCAACTTTAATTTTGGCGAGTTACACATGGAGATGCTCAAATATGCCTTATTGTTTGAGCAACACTGAAGGTGTATTTATTTTTGATATAAACTGAAACAGAATCTCCCTCTCTTTGTCTCTCTATTTTTATATATATATATATATATATATATATATATATATATATATATATATAAATATAAATATATATATATATATATATATATATATATATATATATACATATGAGTTGTTTATAATCTCAAAATACTGAAATGTCAAATTTCAGTATCTCGAGACTATAAACCCGAAATTTTAAAATAGTGAAAGTTCATAATCACGAATTCAAATATCTCATATTTGCGGTTATGGCCTTACTCTACGTGATGTCTAGGATTGTGTGTTTATGGTGCGTCGTGCCATGTGTGGATCTAGGTGTTTTGTCAGGTAAGTGAGTGTTTTGTAAGGGATTTGAGTGGGAGTTAGATTGTGTTTGAGTGTGCTGATATGTTTGATGTGTGTGTGAAGGACTGAAGAATGTGCATGTGTGAGTTTGCTTTAGTTTCCTATTTGTGCGATCTCAGTGTTAATATATATAAGTAGGGTTGGTGTGGGTGGTGCTGCTTGTGTGTGTATGAGTTGTGTATGCATGTAGTTTTTGTTTGTTTATGTTGTGATGTGAGTGTTGTGGTATATGTATGGTGTAGTGTATGTGGCTTGTTCGGTGTTGTGAATTTCGTGGTTTTGGGTTCAGGGTTTTGTAGTTTCGGTGTTTTGTGGATTCGGTTTCATAGTCTTGAGATACTGAAATTCGATGTTTCAGTATTTCAAGATTATGAAGTGAATCTATATATATATATATATATATATATATATATATATATATATATATATATATATATATATATATATATATATATACACATACAGAGACTGAGAGTGAGATGCATGGTCACACAATCAAACATGGTGCAATAATCCTGGCTGTTCATGCTTAATGTCCTGCATTATGGGTGGTAAATACTCCTGCCTCTGACATGCCAATTCAGTCTCATCATCACTTTGTTCCATCTCAGTATATCATTACCAAACAGCTGGCTTACATATGCATTGCTATGCAGATTACCTCAAAGTGTTCAGTCTTTGGATAACAGCTAAAACAGTAACCTCTTCCGTGTTCACTGGGAAATAACATTTACCATTTTACTTAAAATGCAAGTAATAATGCCTTCCATATGTGGTTGCCTATTGATGTCATGATGTGTTTGCATATTTCAGAATTTTTCTCTTCAGGAGTCTACGGAAAGTTGGATTTTCCCAGCCAGACATTCTTAGTCAACAGATGTAAGTAAATAAATCAATACATAGACAAACGAGTACGTACATATTACTATTCACTGCTGCAGCATGCACTGCACTGTATTACACAGTACATTAAGCAGCATCATAAGAGAATAATACTATCATTTGCTGTCCACTGTTTTCTCACACTTCAAGGGCCATGTATCCTTGGATTGTTGATACTTTATTGCAGGGCCTCTGAGGTTGGTGACTCAGACTAAGTGATAAGGATGGGCTGTTTTCCCCTTTCTCCAAGAATGTGCTGGCTCTGAATTAATTTATAGCCTGTGGTTGTAGGACAGCAAAAATTCTGTTTCCCTCCACTCTAAATTAGTATAAACTACTTTGCAACAAAGTTAAAAAATGTATTGCATCCAACCATAAATCCTACTTCTCCATACTCTAAAATAACCACAAACTAAACCCTAAAACATTCTGGAATGGTAGCACCTCCCTCCTCAATCCTGGCAAAAAGACAACCCCTGCCCTGATCCAAATGCCTCTGACCTGGTCTTAGCCACCCAATTTAACTCCTTCTTCATTGATTTCATAGCCAAAGTAACATCATCCTTCCCCAGCAATACTCACTCTTCATCTCCATCTTCTTCTATCTCTTCTTCCCACAATACTACCACTTCCAAAACCTTCCCTTTCACTATTAAACCTATCCCTACATCTACCATAAAAAACTCCTCCTGAACTTGAAACCCTGCTCCCAATGCCCCTGACAACCTCCCTTCCTACTTTCTAAAACCATTGCTTTGCCTGTCTCCATTTGAATAAATCGGTCAATCCAAGAAGGCTATGTACCCCAACTCTGGAAAATGGCATTTATCATTCCTTTTCATAAAGGGGGAAACAATAGCAATATTCCCAATTTTCAACCAATCGCCATCTTATCCCCTATCTGAAAAGTTCTTGAAAAATGTATTCACCAACAACTTTTACCCTACTTCATAGATAACCACTGCTTACTCCCACACAACATGGATTCAGGCCTGACCATAGCACTACCACTGCTCTCCTCTCTTTCCTTGAAACTATCAACAAAGTCCAGGATTCTGGCTGCCTAGTGTTGACCCTCTTTCTGGAATTATCAAAGGCCTTTGACACTATCTCCCATAACCTTCTTCTACCTAAACTCTCTAATCTTAATCTTTCCTTCTCTTCCATCAACTGATTCACCAGTTACCGCTCTAGCAGGCAACAAGCAGTCAAATGGAGATAAACCACTTCCTCTTTCCTTAATACTCCTACAAGTGTACTCCAGGGTTCTATCTTAGGTCCATTACTGTTCAATATTTTCATAAATGACTTCCACCACACCATCCCAAATGCTAAGCTTATTCAATATGCAGATGACTCTACAATCATCTGTTCTGCCACCTCCATCCCCACTTTCTTAAAATTAACCCAGGATGCCTTCACCTCCACTGAACACTGGATGTTGATAACTACTTGGCACTAAATGCATCAAAAACTAAACTTATGGTATTTATTCCTTGCAAAAACATCACCATGGTAAAAACTCTTTCTCCATTACTAGCCATAATAATACCCCACTCGAGCTAGTATCCCATGCCAAACTTCTAGTTATGCTCATTGACGAGCAGCTTATATTGATACCCATCTTCAAACAAACATCAAGAAAATCCACCAGAAACTTGGTATGCTTTACCGCCACAATTGTTACCTTACTCCCCCTACAAAGTTTGTTCTCTCTACCACATATCTCCCTCCTATATGGCACCTCACTTGTTACAAACCTAAGTTCTTCTCTAAAGACAAAACTCTCTTCCTGCTATAGCAAAATTGTTAAGTTTGCTACAGGCTGCAAATCTTCCACCCATCACTGTCATGCCCTTCACAAACTAAATTGGCTAGAACTTCCCAATCACCTTTCCTACATTCAACTCACTCATGCCCACAAACTTATTTTCAGTCCCTCTCTTTGTCCCACCCTCACCTCTTCTCTCAAAATGCATCTGCCTGATAGACCTCTTAGATCCACTAACCAGAATCTGATTGAACTGTGCAAGCTTGTTCATCCACCAGGCAAATATCTACTATATTTTTCTGTAGCACGCCTCTGTAACTCCCTACCACCTCCTATTCATACCACCCATAACCACGCCACCTTTAAGACCTTGCTTCACTCTCATCTTATATCCCTCTGTGAATGTTCCTGCGCTCACTCCACATATCTCACATCCATTAGACAAACATCTATTATCTTTTTTCTAGCATGCCTCCAGAATTCCCTACCACCCCTTATTTGTACCATCTATAACCGTGCTACCTTTTAAGACCTTGCCTCACTATCATCTTATTCCCTATGGGAATTTTCCTGCTCTCACCCCATATAACTCCCTTAGCATTACACTCTGCCTTGTCTCATACCTCACTGTAACCTAATAAGACACCTAATCCACCTTTCTCTCCAGCCCCCAACTCTTTATTGTACTTCTTCTATTATTTCCTCTTTTCCTAAAACTCCTCCTGCCCCACTCATCCTTATATTACTCTCATAAAGTTACCTTTTTGGAATAATCCATTATTACCAGGAAAAGAAGGTTAAGAATTTTGTTGGATTGGTTGAATATCTTTTTCTGACATATATAATGACATTATATTCTAGAATGCTGAACTGCAGAACTGGAGATTTTCTGTTTTATAAAGTCTTCCTTTGAGGTGAAACCTGATAGCAGTTCAATTTCATGCAGATCAGTTTTGGTACATCAGTTAATAGGACTGTGGCATTTTCCCATTCAATGTTATGCAAATGTTCATGGGCCTACTACATGTCTAATGATAATAAGAAATAATAGAGACCAAATACCGATCATTGGAGAACCCACACTGCCCACTGCTCTAAGCCTAGAGAGAATTTTCCTTAAAATTAAATTGTGCATTTGAGAAATATTGCTCCCTGCACTAAGTATGGAGAGCCCATGGTCCGAGACTGTGTATACTGAAGATAACGCATGGGTCATGGTCTCAAAAACATTTTAACCAGAAGAGAAAGACACTATTTTATTTATTTATTAAACATATGTTTATTGGGAAAGTCCGACTTAGAACAAAGCCAATATTCAAAGGAGGCTCAGGAAGAAATGTTCCAGACACTTTGCAGCCATTCCTAATGATCTTCTCTATGTATTGCACATGGGGCTTTATTCCTTATAAAATACCCTTCCTCCCTCCACTTGCTATACCTTAAGTTTACCCTTGTGTGTTTTATATGCTTGCTTTTCCCCCCTTTCCTGCTCTCCTGTTTCCCACTTTACTCCCCATTTATATGCTTGAACTGGAACAGAACTTTGCAGTGCTGACCCTTGCTAGACCATCCATCACACATATGTAGCCTGTCCTTGTATGTGTGAGATGGTACATGCAGTCTACCTTGTTGAGTGCTCATCTTTCATTGGACCTGCCCAATGCTGCTCTTACCTACAACAAGAGAACAATATTTTACTGTGCAGTCCTTTCTTTGGAACGTCATTACTATGCCACCCTACTACACATATGATTAGCTGTGGGATATATCATATTACAGGTCACATTCCACTTATCCCAGTGCTTATCAATGAATACCAGCCTCTGCATCAAGACAGCAAACAATATAAGTCTGCATGCATATCACTGTCATGTTCTAGCCATAAGAGCAAAATATTGTTTAATTGTATGTATAAATGCAGTACAGGCAGAGACTTTGCAAATACAGCTAAAATAGAAAAAATATTTTAAGCACAAATGTGTGTATTACACTGAGCCTAATAAGAATTCATGTACTACAGATGATAAATGTGCTACTTTCTGCTGGAATATGTGATAACAATACAGCATATAGTTTGAATGTTCAGTCTCTTGATACTGAACACTTGACAGAGCCAGGGCTGTGAGAATATGAAAGAGGCTGCATAAAACAGTTACAGATTTACTTGAGATGACTGACCATGCATGATTCTCACCTTGCATGCCTGTGCACTTCCAAGGGTAATGCAGTACAACAATTGTCTAATTATGAACTTAGAGCACACAATTCAGTGGAAGGTCTATATGTTTTGATTGGATTGGCAAGCATCCTACTGTGGCTAACAGATTCAGTATAAGAATTTCTGTGATCAGTACCTCCTTGTAAGTGCAGACTCAAACTAAGATTGTTGTGCAGGAACTGAATGTTACTGTAAAGAGGTATGTTCATCTGTTTGAAGGCATATGATATCTGATGATGGAGCTACATCTAAAGATATTAAGCCAATTTCTGTGTCCCATGTGCCTGTAGACTCTCTCTCTTTCTCTCTCTCTCACTCACTCTCTCTCACACTTTCTCTAATGCAGTTAAGGCTAGAACTTAAGAAAGACTTAAGTACATACAGTCAGGGGGAGCCAGAGTTAGACAGACAGAGCCAAAAGAGGGTGCAACAGTTTGGTATGAGTAATGAAGTTGGACAAGGGCAGAATATGCATTGATCAACAATACCATAACAAATAAATGAAGTGTGGGTATTATCTAGTTCAACCTATTATAGAGGTTATAACAACTATGCTTAATATCAAATTCTTGTCAGGTTTTGATGCAAACCAATGGGTTTTGTCGTATAAAGGTGGGTAAACACAGTTTCACATTTTGCACTCTCAATACAAATGAAGTCATTACACACATTCTTAAGTCACTTGTGAGATCTTATCAGGTTCAGAAATGTTATATAGGGAAGCAGCAACGTAATTGACAGACTGCAGAGGATGTTCAGTATAACAGATGCCTTTCTGTTTTAGGCTGGGGTGTTGCAAACCAGAAGACTGACAAAGAAGTACTCAAGCTCCTGGGCTCTTCCTTGAAATACATGAGCTATGTATTGACACAGCATGGTGTTTAGCCAGATGCTGAAAAAGTTTATTATTGTGAATATGAAAACAACTACTGACACAACATCTCTAATGCAGTTCTTGGGAATAGCATGGTATATGTCTATGTTTATACCTCATTTGTCAAATATCACCATGTTGTTGAGAAAGCATGCTGTATGATATTGGTCATTGGATTAACCAGTATTATACAATTCCTCCCATAAAACGTGCACACTGATTGGCCAGCCCAACCAGCGTGCCCGTTGTAAATCCCTCAATATACTAACGGAAAAAGGTCCGGTCGCACTGACTTTTTCTTTAGTATAAGTCTCTTTTAAAACACTGTCTCGCTATGTTAAAAGAGTTTAACATAGCGACACAGGTTTAAAAAAAGCAACGGAGATCTCCGTTGCTTTTTTTAAAGCTGTCTCGCTATGTTAAAGGAGTTTAACATAGCGACACAGTGTGTAAAAAGCAATTTTTTTTAAAGCTGTCTCGCTATATTAAATGGGTTTAACATAGCGAGACAGCTTTAAAATAAGCAACGGAGATATCCGTTGCTTTTTTTAAACCTGTGTCGCTATGTTAAACTCTTTTAACATAGCGAGACAGTTTAAAAAAAAAAAAAGCAACGGAGATCGCAAGATCTCCGTTGCTTTTTACTGTTTCGCTATGTTAAATGGGTTTAACATAGCGAGACAGCTTTACAATAAGCAACGGAGATCTCCGTTGCTTATTTTAAAGCTGTCTCGCTATGTTAAACCCATTTAACATAGCAAAACAGTGCTTTTGCCCACAGCTCTGATGTACTGCGTAGGCATGCGCAGTACATCAGAACTGCCGCAGAATACCAGACAGCTGCGGAAGGGCAGTAAAGAGGCATTATACAATGCCATTATTTAAGAAAAGTAATTATTTCTTTTCTTAAATAATGTCATTGTATAATAGCAATAACCCACTTCTGGGTGTGGGTTATGCTGTATTTACCACGGTTGCCTTTGTTTGGTCCTCGGGCTCACCGGGACCAAACCACGCCAACCGTGGGTAAATCCAGCATTACCCACACCTAGGCATGGGTTATTGCTATAGTAACAGCTCCAGCTCTCACATACTCCAGCATGATGCAACCTACACTTCTATTGGTTAATGTAAATCAGCAGGAATTAAAAACATCTCCTATACAAAAGGATAAACCTATTGTCTACATATCTAAGGAAATGACAGACAAAGTGGTACACTCAAATTGACAGAAAATTTACTAATAGTCTTTAGATGAAATACATTTCAATATTACATTTATGATAAAAATGCTATGGAATCTAACCACAGGCCACTTTAAAGAATCATTCTGAAATCCTTACACAAAAGCTCCAGCACATCTGCAATGAATGTTGTCATGATAGAAGTAGGGGTTGCACACACAGCACAATCCAGGAAATATTTTGTAAAGTGGAAATATTCTGAGCAGGGTATACATAACTGGATGTGAGGAGGATCTCAGAGAAAGCTGCAAAGGAGGTGTGGATTGTGGCATGGTGACTAATGGTGACTAACGGCAAAAAGGAAATTGCAAGAACTGAAAACCTGTAGTAGAAGTTATTGAAGCTAAAACTGCTGTGAGACATTATTATGACAGAATGACCAACAAGGATCATGTCTCTGTATAGCCAGAAATCAACTTTTCCATTTAGTGACAAACTATTATGTGTTTACAGATGATAGTCATAACTGATAAATCAGTTGTTTAACCAAATGCTAGCAAAAGTACACAGGTCACATTTAACTAAGACAAAATGCAAGGACAATGTATATAATGCCATAACCTCACAATATCTCTACAGATAATAAAGGTAATTGAAATTTGTGAAATGAGTGACAGTATGAAAAAACTAAAACCATTAAAACTCATAGTATAGGCTAGTCATCCAATGCCATGGGTGAAGCTGGGAATATAATTATTTTGAAACAAGAATTTATTTCTGGGATTCATAAAAAGATCCTTGTGCTCACATAAACTGCAGTCGAAAAAAGCTGTAATTTACATAAACGTGGGAAACATTTCCCATTATGAGAATCTGTTTTCTGACATTTTTTCTTTTATTTTGGGTTAAACTACACCGTTCTATGTAAGTATTAAAAAAAATCTTTTGGAAAGAGTCAGAGTTAGAATTTCACCATCAAAAACCTTCATGGCTTTGATATTGCACCCTTTTTTCTGAAGGGGTAAACATTTAGAGGAGAAGGTATGCAATTGGGTCAGGATGGAAGGAAAGAAGTACATGGTGAAACAAAAAGAGAATATGAAGGGAATGTTGGACAGATGGCCAGTACGGGGGAAACACTTTAGTCAGAAAATAGAAATAGTTAGGATGATGTTATATTTGTGTATACCAATGCATGCAAAGTATAAAGTACTGCATGAAATTCTGAGAAGCTGTGATGTTTTTTTTTTTTATAGACAAGAAGGACAGGTTGAACAGGGAAGGTTATGAATGAGAATGATAATGATGGTTGTGGATGCCAGACATTAGTGTGTATACGATATATGTAGGTTTTGACATTGTATGACCCAACCCTCACAAGAAAACTAAGTAGTATATGTACTTTATTTAATTGTGTGTGTTTGTGTATGTGTGTGTGTGTGTGTGTGTGTGTGTGTGTGTGTGTGTGTGTGTGTGTGTGTGTGGGAGGTCTACATACATATACATGTGTGTTCATCTGTGTGTGTGTGTGTGTGTCTGTATATATATATATATATATATATATATATATATATACATATATATATATATATATATATATATATATACACACATATATATATATATATGTGTGTGTGAGTGTGTGTGTGTGTGTGTGTGTGTGTGTGTGTGTGTGTGTGTGTGTGTGTGTGTGTGTGTGTGTGTGTGTGTGTGTGTGTACACACACACACACACACACACACACACACACACACACACACACACACACACACACACACACACATATATATATATATATATATATGTATATATGTATATATATATATATATATATATATATATATATATATATAAAGTGTATACACCCCTGTTAAAATGCCAGTTTTTTGTGATATATAAAATTAGACCACAATAAATCATTTCAAAACTTTTCCCTCCTTTAATGTGACCTATACCTGTACAATTCAATTGAAAAACAAACAAATCTGTTAGGAGAATAAATATAACAAATAACAAATGTACAATAAGCTGATTGCATAAATGTGCACACCCTTAAACTAATACTTTGTTAAAGCACCTTTTGATTTAATTACAACATTCAGTCTTCTTGGGTACACAGCTGCCGTCAATTAAAGAGACTCTGATTAACCCCAAATAAAATTCAGCTGTCCTAGTAGGATTTACCTGACATTTACTCAGTTGTCTGCTACAGCAAAAACCATGGTTTGCAGAGAGCTCACAGCACATCAAAGGGATCTCATAGTTGAACGGTATCAGTCAGGAGAATGGTACAAAAAAATATCCACAGCATTGGATATACCATGGAACAGAGTGAAGACAGTCATCAAAAAGTGGAGAAAATATGGGACAACACTGACATTGGAAAGAACTGGATGTCCCTCCAAAACTGATGAAAAGACAAGACAGAAACTGGTCAGGGAGGCTGCTAAGAGACCTACAGCAACACTGAAGGAGCTGCAGGAATTTCTGGCAAGTACTGATTGTGTACTACATGTGACAACAATCTCCCATATTCTCCATATGTCTGAGCTATGGGGTAGGGTTGCAAGATGGACGCTTTTTCTACACAGATGAACATCCAGGCCAGGCTAAAATTTGCAAAACAATACACCAAGTCTCCCAAAAGTATGTGGGAAATGTGTTATAGTCTGATGAGACCAAGGTTGAACTTTTTGGCAACAATTCCAAAAGGAACGTTTGGCACAAAAAAACAACACTTTGCATCAACAGAAGAACACCATCCCCACTGTGAAGCATGGTGGTGGCAGTTATAGCTTTAGGGTTGCTTTTCTTCAGATAAAACTGGGGCTTTAGTCAAACTGGAGGGAATTATGAACAGTTCCAAATGCCAGTCACTTTTGGCCCAAAACCTCCAGATGTCTGCTAGAAAGCTAAAGATGAAGAGGAATTTTACCTTTTAACACGACAATGACCCAAAACATACATTCAAATCAATAAAAGAATGGCTTCACCAGAAGAAAATGAAAGTTTTGGAATGGCCCAGCCAGAACCCAAACCTAAATCCAAAAGAAAATCTGTGGGGTGACTAAAGAGGGCTGTGCACAAGCGATGCCCTCACAATCTGACAGATTTGGAGTGCTTTTGCAAGGAAGAGTGGGCAAATATTGCCAAGTCAAGATGTGCCATGCTGATAGACTACTACTCAAGAAGACTGAATGCTGTAATTAAATCAAAACGTGCTTCAAGAAAGTATTAGTTTAAAGGTATGCACACTTATGCAACCAGCTCATTGTACTTTGTTAATTTTTTATATTTTTCCCCTAACAGATTTGTTTGTTTTTCAGTTGAATTGTACAGGTTATAGGTCACATTAAAGGTGGGAAATGTTCTTAAATTAATTATTGTGATCTCATTTTATAATATCACAAAAACCTGGCATTTTAACAGGGGTGTGTACACTTTTTTATTCGCTGCATACATACAAATATATATACATATATATATATATATATTATACACGCACACACATACACACACACACACACACACACACACACACACACACACACACTCACACACACACACACACACACACACACACACACACACACACACACACACACAAGGGTCTACTTCTGAACTTTCAAAACATCACCTTTCTTATGGTTGAGACCATAAGATCAAAGTTTTGAAACTTTGAACCATTTAAATGGTGATTACTGAATAGCACAGAACAGTATATTTATCATTTTCTTCCCTGTAGTGTGATCCTGGAGTTTATCTGTTTAATTAGCAGGGGGTGTGAGGGGCACAGCAAAAACATAAAAAATATATATATATTTTTATTTTTTATTTTTTTATTTAAATTTCAAAGTTTCAAAACTTTGATCTTATGAACTTGACCATAAGAAAGTCAACATTTTGAAAGTTCAAAATTTAGAAGTAGACCCATATATATATATGTGTGTGTGTGTGTGTGTGTGTGTGTGTGTGTAATATATATATATATATATATATATATATATATAATATATATATATATATATATATATAATATATATATATATATATATGTATATATATATATATATACACATATACGTATGTATATATTACATGAGGATGTCAGTTGAGTGTCTTTGGGGAATGTTCCTAAAATTAATGAATCTTTCAAAGCCCAAAAGGCTATACCATAAACTTTCAGATAACAGTCTGTCAGACTTTTTTATCCATCCCCAATAGCTAAGGTAGACCAGCTCATTGATTCTCTAGAGTAAAAGGAGCTGACGTCTCTCCCTTTTTCATTTCCCCAAATCTTTTGGGTTTCTAATACCATGACGTGAATGCAACCCATTCCTAAGTCAAAGTACAATTAAATTTCATGAAATTAATATTGTTTCATTCTTTGATATTTGCCAAAAGTGCTCTTTGCAGCACCCGCAACATGTCCGGTAATGACTCCTTCTGAAATTCATATGGAGTTACATGTATCGGTAGCATATCTAAATATGATTGCAGACTCTTTTTTGTAAGACCTATTGCTCTTACTGCTATTGGAACTATCTGGGTAAGTTTCTTTCACATTGCTCTAGTTTCTGCTTGCAAATCCTGATATTTTATGACTTTGTTTCTCTCTATACGCTGGACACTGTAGTCACTGGGTGTGGCAATTTCAATGATCAGTACTACTTTAGTCTTCTTTACTTGGACCACTATATCTGGTTTTCTGGTTCTTATTGAATTGTTGACAGCTTAGGTTGTCGAATGCTTAATCTTCGACACCTAAACGGCAAACACTGACAATAGTAAATGGCCACATCATCAAATTCTTTCCTCTGGAAAGAATTTGCATGGCCATTATCAGGGATTTGCCCTTTCCCCACTGTAGAGCGATCAGAGTTGGTATGTTTAGTTGGGGGTGTGTGGGGGGGCTTCACCCCCCCCACTATGTTTGGGTGTGTTTGTTTATTTTGTTTACGGACAGCCACCCGAATTCTTTCCTGTGGAAAGAATTTGATGATATGGTCGTTCACTATAATTAGCTTTCAATGCTTAGGTGTCAATGTTTTAGGATGTGACAACCGAAGCTGCTGATGTTATGATATAGACACTGGTTTTCTAGCATCTATCTTTTAAATTGTTGATAATGGACGATCCCATGTGATGTATACGTCATCATTTTCTACGATGCTATGTGGCTCATGTTTCCAGTGTTTTTCAGCCACTTTAATACCACAATATTTGCCCAATCCCCAGTGCAGCAGTCTCACCACATTATTATGCCTTTCAGTATACAGTCCTTCTGCCATTAGTATGTCGCAACCAGCAACGAGGTGTGCAACTGCTTCCAGTTCTGTTTCGCAAAACATACATTTGTCTCTTTTACATGTTCAGTGGTCTTGCCCTTTTTTTAATTTCTCCAAATCTTTGGGGTTTCTAATACCATGACAGGAATGGACCCCATTCATAAGTCAAAGTACAATTAAAGTTCATGAAATTAGTATTGTTTCACTCTTTGATGTCAGCCAAAAGTGCTCTTCACAGCACCCGTAACATGCTTAGTAATGACTCCTTCTGCAATTTGTATGAAGTTACATGTATTGGTAACATGTCTAAATATGATTGTAGACTGTTTTTTATAAGACCCATTGCTCCTACTACTATTGGAACTATATGGGTATCTTTCTTCCACATTGCTCTCATTTCTGCTTGCAAATCCGGATATTTTATAACTCTGTGTCCCTCTGTACACAGGACACTGTAGTCACTGGGTGTGGTGATTTCAAAGGTCTTCTTTCCTTGGACCACGATATCCGGTTTTCTAGCATCTATCTTTTGAATTGTTGGTAATGGATGATCCCATGTGATGTAGACCATCATTTTCTATGACACTTTGTGGCTCATATTTCCAGTGTTTTTCAACCACTTCAGTACCATAATGTCTGAACAATCCCCAGTGCAACAGTCTTGCCACATTATTATGCCTTTCAGTATACAGTAAAACCAGCAATAAAGTGTGCGATAGTTTCCAATTCGGTTTTACAAAACCTACATTTATCTGTTTCTCCCACATGTTCAATGGACTTTGTAAACCAACATGTACAGTATGTAGTCCAGTATCTTGGGCCGCTGATATTAACCTTTTATCTCTTGGTTTATATTCACCTCTCTTTAACCATTCTTGTGTTTGTTTCTGATCAACATGAGGTTATTCCAGAAGTTTTCTATGCTTGCAACTAAATTGATGTGTTTTCTACATTTTTTGCCTTTTCATCTGGTCCTTCACCTTATATTCTTTCTTTAGTTTTTGGCACATTATCTACTTCTGGTTTGATTTCCATTCCTTCTTCATGCCAATATGCTTCTGCTAGGTTAAGCAAAGAAGTCATCTTAAATTTATTATCCTCGTCTTTTAAACTTTTCACTACCTTTACATGTTGTGAGGTCTGCAGATATGTGTGGAGTCCCATGATTGCAGATCTGTACATGTAATCAATTTCAAGGAGGCTCATCCTTCCTTCAGAATGGGGAATATATAATCTTGGTATGTACTGATTTTTATAGATCATTTGGTGAGCATGAAGCATCCTTCTTGTTTTAATATCTAATCTATCCAACAAGTTATGGGGCCAACCAATCACTTCAAAACTGTAAGTTAGGACAGGAAGAGCAAATTTGTTTATAGCATGAATTTTCTTCCTAGATGTCAGCGCTTTTTCAGGATTAATTTAAGTCTTCTAAAGTATGCTTTACTAAGTTTTATCCGCATTTGTTCATGTTTTATTGCTGATCCTTCATCAATGCCCAGGTAGTTATACACTCCCTTTTGCTCCAGTTCTTTTATATCACATTCTTGTCCCAAACTGATGTTTTCCTGGTGCTGCAATTTTTTTGCTTTACAGGTTGCTTTTGTACATTTATCAAGACCAAATGACATTTTAATATCATCTGAAAAAGTTTTGACAACTTGCAGCTGTCCTTTCAGTTCCTTATCTTATGAGCTATACCATTTTATATCATTGACAAAGAGAAGATGAGAAGTCTTTAGACTGTTGTTTTCTAGGAGCCAAATTATAGCCATGGCCTAAGCTGTTAAGTAGACAGTTTAATAGGTTAAGGGCAAGGCAGAATAGCAACATTGACAGAGAGTCACCCTGGAATATCCCCCTTTGAATTTTTATCCTTGGGATAATAATTTGTCCTTTATCATGGCTTAATTGCAAAGTAGTCTGCCACTGTTTCATGGTCACTGTAATGTAGTTGATCAGTGTAGGGTGTATCTTATACATTTTTAAGCACTCTTTTATCCATGAATTTGGGATACTATCAAATACTTTTTTGTAGTCAATCCATGCCATACTTAGATTCTTCTCTTTTTTACAGTTCTCCACTATGACTTTATTTAATAACAAATGATCATTTGTACCATATGACTTTCTTTTATTGCCCTTTAGTTTTACTGCCATAATTGAGTTTTCTTCTAAATGACTATAAGCTCTGTTGGCATCAATTCCAGTGTATAGTTAATAAGTCGTCAGAAGGCAAGTTATTGGTCTATAATTTTTGGTATACATGTTTGGCAAGATACATGCCAAAAGGAGTTCTGCATTCAATGACCAACCTAACAATATAAGGGGGCTGAAATATCTTTTTTTTCTTGAAGTTATAACTCTGATAATTAGTAAGGTAGTGAAAAACATTTTATTTCTGTAAATAATACTTGCTAAAGAAAGACATTTCACTGTTGGTGAAAGTACCTAGATCACTAGCAACTATTTTGACTTTAAGCATATTTTCATTTATGTGATATTCAGTGGGTAAGACTTATTTCCTAGATGTATGTATACTACTTTGTTTTGATTTACATCTATGGCCATGGCTGCAACACCAGCTGCTGGTTCAAGCTAGCCCTTTGTGGAAAATGCAAAGAGTATGTGTTGATTAATAGTTGCCCCCATCTGCATATTTGGCCCATCAGAAACCTTGGACATCTGTCTTCACATCATCGAAGTAGATGTCAGCAAGAATGGGGCCCAGTACAAAGGCCTGAAGGAATCTACTATTGACCAGTCTATTAGATAAGAAGGCACAACCAATTTTCACCATGTATGCATGAAGGGGGGGCAATTTGCAATCTGTCAAGTACTATATCGGGGAGTACTTAAGCTGGAAAATGTATTAGGACTGCCTGCATAATGAATTATATGGATTGCCCTTCCAAGGTCAGGATAGGTGGCATGGAAAGAAAGATCAGCATCAATGAAATCACACTTTCAAAACAAGTCATGCAAATCAATTAAACAAGCCCTTGGCAACATAAAACCATAATCACCAGGACTGAGGATTTGCACTCTGATACTTTCATTGTTGATGATATTGAAAATCCACTCCATGCTTGTTACACGTAATACTGGTGAGGCTAATGCAATGATCAATTCCAGGATCAGATGCAACACTACCCTTATGTAAGGGTGCCACAGCTGCTGTTATCATGAGCTTTAAAAAGATTAAAATGGGTTCAGCTATGTGCAAAGCATCATAATCTATTGTCTGGACTTGTAGAGTTGTTACTTTTAGTTTTGATAATAACTGCAATGTGCTAGTCTACTGTGATAAAAGATTCGAGGAAGCAGACAATAAAGTGTGAGGAAGCGGAAAATTTGACCTAAATTAGTCATTCAGGACAAAAGCCTTGGCATCTGTGCAGGCAGTGCTATTCACTACAAGCTCAACACACTACCAGGCATCATGTCAAATATTCCTCGAAAAAGCCTCATGATTATCCTTCAGAGTTCAATTCTTATTTGACCTTAATCTTCCTAATGATGAATTTATGACCCTTGCAGTCATGCTTATATTTTTCATTTTGGCTAATGGTCCACGTATATTAGTACAAACATATACTTTTTTCTCCCAATATAAAGTTTGTTTATCTGAGAGTTTTACCATCAGGGCTTAGCTCTGAATTTCCCACCATATTTATGCCTAATAGATACTGACTTGTCTACATATTTGTTGAAATAGTTGTAAATATAATGGGCAAATGTGCTGGTCTTAGAGATCGGATCAGCACAAGACAAAGCAGTATTAAAACCTCTAAGACTCCCATATATGGATACATTGTTGGCTTTTAGCTAATTCCTGAAAGCAATTGAATATAAAGGCAGTTTTGTACCAATTTTGAGACAAAAAGTGAGCATCAGATTTTATCAAGGATGGCTTGACATTAGTATGTGTGCTAGAAAAAGCACTATATTTAGTGCAAGGTCAAGTGTATTTATCCATGTCATAATATTTTTTTACAATTTGTCCTAGGGGGTTGGTAGTGATGAATTCATTTATGTGCTGGACATATTTATTGCTAGTTGTGTAAGACTCCTAATTGATGGACAGGTAATCGGAGGCATCAGGAATTAGTCTACTGGAATTATTAGGTAAAGAATATAACTTGTCAAGGTGTCTAATTTAGTCTTAAAATGATATTGAACAGGGCCTATTCTTGAGAGTTTTGTGGTAACTGATTTTATCATATGTCTTCAAAATATGAAGGATCTTGAATTAAAAATCTTAAAGTGTTTGGTATGCATTTGGTATGCAGTGTCAATTGTGCAACAGATAGCACAGTTACTTTTGGTGCAGAAGGTTGTGGGTTTAATTCTTACACCAAGTAGATTAAATGCTGACACTGCAGTGCAGCATAAGGGGGTCCTGTATTCCTAAGCTTTTGTCCTTTGGATGAGACATTAAACGGAGGTTCCATCTGCTTGAGTTGGTGGTAGCACAGGTGAATTTAAAAGATCTTGTGGCACCTATTTAATGAGTAGGGGTCCCTTATTTACATAATAAAAACTTGTATTTATAACATGTTACATATTTACAAATACTTACAGATGAACAGATATATAGATATACAAATATATCTACACATATTCATAATTTCCTTTACAATCATTCTAAATTTGCATCCCTTTCAGACTCTCACTCCTTTTTCTATAATTACCATCTGATTTTACTTAATATTGTTGCTAAAATCAATTTACCATTAAGCATAATTTCATTTATTTTTTCATCCTATTTAACCCATATGATATATATTCTTTAACATATTCTTAACTTCTATATGTGTAATATCCATATTTAATAATATCCATGTTTATTTTATCCAGTTCTTTTATATCTTCAAAAAATCTTTATTGCATAGTTTCCACATAACTTTTTTACTCATTTAGATTTCAAAAACATATGCTCTGTGGTTTCTTCTTCTTGACAATATAAACATATTCTATCACTTTTCTTTTTACATGGCATACTTCCTTTTATTGTTAATTTATCTATTACCAGTCTCTACAAAAAATATTGACATTCAACTTTCCAATTACACCATTTGCTTCTTATTTTTATAGCTTTCATGTTTCATCTGTTAGATTTTTTTCCTATGGTATTACATAGTAATCTTTTATAGTTATATTATTATAACTTTTCCTTTGTCATCAGTTTTTATCATAAGTATTATCATAAGTATATTTATACAATTTAACTACTAATCTCTCATTTTTTTTGTTTATCTACTTTAACACCTTGCATAACTTTGATAAATCAGCATATACAACTGGCTTAATTAACCTCAAACCTCTTTCATCTTTATTTACATACAAAACTCTTCTTTTTACTGAATTTGATGTAGAACCCCATATCAATGAAATAAAAATATCTGTAATAATTCCATTGCAAATATTGTTGGCAACATAAATACATTTGATAAGTATGTTATTTTTCCCATCAGTACTAAATTTATCAAATAAGCTTTTTTTCTGAACGACAATTCATATGTTCTCCACAAAAGGCAGGTTAATTTTATTTCTTCTATTTTTCCCATTGCATTCTCCTTACATCTTCATTCCCAAATGTTATACATAACACAGAAGTTTCATTCCTTGTAAAATACATATCCCTTGTCTTTACATCACCTAAGCCTTTACTTTTCTCCTTACTTAAAACCATCCCTATAACCCCTCAGCACTAATTTCTGCAAATTATTATTTCTTTTATCCAAATTTAGATATTTTTTATTATTATAATGTAATCTGCATATATTACTAGAACTTGAATTCTAAATTTTTCAAGTGTTATATACTCTGTCTCCTTCATTTTGTAATTCATAACTAATGCAAAAAGAATACAATTTATTCAATATCGCTATCTTACACAACTCTTTATATATACCTATTGACTTAATCAGCCATTTACAAGCATGTTTACTTTATTATTACTGTAGTCTGGCATACATAATTTCATAATTTCATAGTTTTTTTCACTTATATTGTATTCCGTCATTATTGCCCATAAGATTTCATGTCCAGTTGCATCAAATGACTTATTAAGGTTTCCTATCATGATTGTTGCTTCTTCTTTTCTGTTAATTATATCATCCACAATTTCTTTATCATTAATAATTATTGACAACCTTTTCCACTTTATAGCATATATACACTATCTTCCATAACATTTTCACTTTAATTTCAAATCTCTTTTGTATTATTTTCATAAAGATCTTATAATGATTATTATTTGATGCTGTCTGTCTCTAGTTTTTTAATTTTCTATCATCCTTCTACAATATGAATTTAAGTATTCCACTACATAACTCTTTGTATGTAAAACCTCCTTTTAACCATTCATTCACAACTTTTTTTAAAATATTTTGCCAATTTCTTAAAGTTTTATACATTTCATATCTTATTCCATCTAGTTCTGCATTCAAAACTATAATTTCTTGCCCTGATACTTTATCTAGCTAATTTAAAGGGGTCTATATCACATCAACAAATCCTGCAAATGTCAAACACCTCTTCATTGAACCCTATTTGTCAAATCTTTATACATTGAACAATCGTTTCAGTGAAGCTTTTCCCACAGAAAGTAACATGATGGCCAAGCAACCAATCTCAACAAAACCAGCATTTTTAAAACCCACTCTGGTAGCTGGCTAAGCACCCCCCCAACCCCCCAATTAACTATATCAACTCTGCGATTGCACTAAAATGGTGCAAATTTTTGATAATGGCCCACTGGTTACTTGCTGTGAGAAAAAGTTCACTGAAAGGATTAGTCAACTGATGAACACTTCAACAAATAGGGTTCAACAAAGAGGTGTTTGACATTTACAGCATTTGACAATGTGATATAGACCCATTTAAAGAAATCTCCTTTTCCAACTTATTCTCTTTTTTTCTGTTAACTTTTTTATTTTTCATTTATTTTCCAAGCAATTCTTGTACATGTTGTACTATACTATTCAAATATTTTACTGAGTTTTTTCTATTTCTTCTTTTACATTTTTTATTTCTTTCATTACACTGCCATCTTCCTTTACTAATCTGCTTAAGCAACTTGATAGTTTCCCAATTTCTCCCTTGTAAAAATAAATTATTGTATTTTTTTATTTCTTTCATATAATTCTTTTTCTTTGTCAAAGTACTTTCTATTATTCTGTTTACTCAATTATCCAACGCATTGTTATATGTTCTTTTATATTTTTCTTTGTCAACTTTTCTCACATCATATCACCACTGAAAAGCATTTTTTTATATTTTTCTTAAATTTCATCCACCATTCAGACTAATTTTTATAAAATGTTCCCATAGTAATATGATCTTTCCATCACCATATTACTAATCTCTTTCCTTCTTCATTCCATGCTTTTTTCTTTATCCTTCTTATTCCTTTGCCTATTTTATACATACCTTGTTTTCCTTTATCTCTACTCATATTGCAAGATGATCAGAAAATCCTGTTTCAACAATTTATTTTATTTTATTTAACATTTGTTGACCGGGAATGTCCGACTAGGTTCCACAGATCCTGTTTTCAGCGGAGGCCCGGGGAGAAATGCTCCCAATGCATGTGTTTGGAATGTGGGAGGAAACCGGAGTACCTGGAGGAAACCCACACGAACACAGGGAGAACATGCAAACTCCACACAGAAGGCACCCCAGCCGAGAATCGAACCGGAGAACCTCTTGCTGTGAGGCGACAACGTTAACCGCTGCACCACTCTTTTCTCTTCCTCTTTTCCAATAAATAAACCTTCTCATACTATCAAATAGCCTATTTTAATTATATATGCGCCTGTTTTGTAAGTCCATGAATTTTTGTCCCAGAATGTTTACTTACCACATCTTATAATGTCTAGCATTGTTCTTATATAATTTCCTTTCTTTATACACTCGCCTCTTAAATCCCAATTAAAGTTTCTTGTTATTATAATAGTCATAGTTAATTTACTACTACATAGTCTAAAATTTGATAAAATAAGCTTTCCCTTTCTTTACAATTAGTATAAGCATATAATATTGAAATTCTACACACTTGTTCTTTCCATTTTAACTCTACAGTGGGTGGTCTTCCATTTTGTTGCATCTAATCTTACTATATTTCTAAAAATATGGCTATTCCAGAACATCTATCATTTATCAAATTCCAGATTATCTATCTTCCCCATAGTTTCTCTTGTAATCTTTCTCTATTTGTTAAAAATTGTGTGTCTTCTAATATAATTACATCTACATCACATGTTACATCACTCCAAAACTCCATTCTTCTTACTATATCATTAATACTATTCAAATATACAGAAAGCACTCTAAAATTTTCATTTTTCCTTTTCATTAGATTCATGGTTTTATAGCTAATAACTAGGTTAATGTTCTTAACAGGCCATTTTAAATCTAGCTAATTCCCTCCCAAAGGTGAATATCAAACACTGTACCTTGTATCTGTGAGTCAAATACCTTAACCGCTATACCAACCCCCAATTATTAACTATATGTTTACCATTAAAATAAAGAATAATAATGGTTTGGCAAAAACAGAACTCTCAAATGTCAGTTCACTGAGTCACGCATTGAGTCCCCACAGGGGGTGGTGGAGGTGGGCTTGCCCCCTGCATAAACATGAATGTCAGTGTTGTGCAGCACTTTTGTACTGCTGTAAAATATGTATGTAAGTGTATACTTACCACAGAGTTGTAAAATGTACATGGGAAAAGGATTTGCATTTGTTAGCATGACATTTGACATCCTGAACTAATTAGTATGCATGACGTCAGTACTGTGAGTCACTTACATGACCAGATTACATTTGGCATTTTGCAGTTTATTTATATCTATTTATATATATATATATATATATATATATATATCTATATATATATATATATATATATAGATATATATATATATATACTACTTCTACATTTCTAAAATTTCTGTTCTTTGTTCAATTTGTTCTCTTTCTTTTTCTTTTCCTAACTACGATTTTCATTTTTGCAATCTATCCATAAATATACATTTTTTTTACATTTATTTGTCGCCTCACAGTAAGACACTGTCCGGTTCGATTCTCAGCTAGAGTGTCTCCTGCGTGGAGATATGCATGAATGGGCATACCTTCGTTGAAGGTTGTGTGTCAAGACTGGTAACTCGACATGTAAAAATCAACTACCAATCATTAGCAGACCAGATTTCTGCTGTGGCGACCCCTCACCAGGAAAAGCCGAAAGACACAAAACAAAACAAACATTTCAGCTCAGGTTTTTTTGCATCATATTCCATTTCCCCTCAAATATACAAATATAATATTTCTTTTATCACGGTTATTTAGCAAATGTTTTTCTTTTCCATAAAAGAAAAAAAAAAACATGTTTTGGGTTGCCCCGAGTATTTTACAACACCCCTATTTCCTTCCATATTTATCATGCTTGGTATGTGTATTTTTTTAGTTTCTGTTTTTAACATATTACAATCCCATCCATGTTAAGGCAAGATTGTACTCAAGTGTATTTTCTTCCTTGGCATATGCATACAGTGCTCATCTATATTTATTTGCATCTCTTCTGTGGTGGGAGAATCTAATGCCATTCTCCTTTATGTGGATGGCAAAGAGACTGCACATATACCCTTGTTTAATGAACCTAAGGAATATGGTCATGCCTCTTATCCTAATGTTAAGAAGACCACTAACTGTGATCCCATACTAAGACAGTGTGGTAACTGGAGCATACCTATTACTAATACATTACCATATCTGGCTGTAACCTTAACAGCGCATGTTCTAGATGCAAATCCAGGGAATGTTAGTTTAGTTATAAGTAAAAGGTGCAAGTGAAGTGCTAAGGTACGAAGTGTTATATTATATTGATGGCTTAGGTAATGATATTTTAACAATTTCAGCAAATGTGAGTCTAGTCTTAGGTACTTGTGATGCACTGTTAAGTAGCTTACTGACGTGCAGTAGGGCTGAGGTTCACCTCAAATTAACAAGTACTTACCTCTCAAAAGTAGTAACAGACTGGCAATAAAAAGTAACAGAACAGACCAATACATGATCAGATACTAGAGGCTACCTAACTAGAGAGCAACCACAAAAATTAAGTAGGAGTCCTCACCTGACCTATAAGTAATCAAATGAACCAGAATATGGGATTCAGTTGTATACTGAAGGACCTCAGAAAACAGTGGGAAATGCAGGAAAGCATAGGCAAACCCAATAGTTTCAAGCTGAGAGTATGAAATTAACTATTACAATGCTATGAATAAATACAGCTTGATGCACACTGCTGCTATTGGATCAGTAGTTTCAAACCCATATGTAACAAGAGATATAAACAAAATCTGTAACTCTGACAAAATCTGGGTACTGCCATTTAGCATTATAAAGAATTAGCCCATGCATGTAAGGTACCTAAAGGGGGAAAGTGCCAGTCAGCAACAAAGGACAATGGACAAACATTTGTTATGAAAAACTTCAGACAGGCAGGACAAGAACTATTTTGCCTGTCAAAAGGAACAACAATTATGACCACCAGGCCCAAAATCACCAACAGCCTCAAGTCAGTCACTTTTTGTCTTGTCTAAACCTTAATCAAACAAGAGAGGATAAGAAAATGTACATAGTGAAACATATTCAAACTCATGTAAAAGAAGGACAATGTACAAGCAACCCTGAGTTAGTAGAGCAGGGATCCAGCAAACTAAATACACTGCAGGTCAGCATTATAACAATAAAACAGATATAAAGAACATTAACAACTGGCCACATGCCAGAGAGGGATAATATATCTGACTACACACTAAGATTGGCATATACAGCGTTTAATATTTCCGTATGAAACTCACATAGAGTAACAGCATGATAAGTTAGAAAATCACATATCCATTTTTACCATTAGGAGTTTCAGTGCAGGACTATTCTAAATGTGACCCCATTGTACTTGTCCCCAAATATTCAGCATACGAACTATAGCATGTTTTATTAGAATTAAATACTTGGATACAAAACACACATAAGGATGTCATTCTATGCCCAAGGACTGGTCCTCAATTCCGATGGCACAAACTTTGTAGTGATACAAAATGCTGCCTTGGCTGCTGAAAAAAAATGTCTGTTTTTTTTTCTTTCTTTTTTTCTTTTTAACTTTTAGTCTAATGAAGACTTCTGGAAATTTGTTTCACTCAATCTTGCAAGAAATGTTTAACCAGACAGAAACGGTATATACTGTCTGAATATGAAAAACAAAATCCTTCTTAAATGCTAGATTGGTTAATTGCATGCAAGAGGCCATGTCAATTCGCCACAAGGTTTCTTACAATTAAAAAAAAAAGTTTAGGGACTCAAATACAGCTCTCTGATAGAAATGTGTCCCTTCTGTAATAGTACAATACCTTTGCCAAGAAGTTATCAGAAATATGACTATATTGCACTAACAGATACTGTGCCTCCAAAAAACATATCAATAATCACTGTAACTGCTTTTTGTTTTCATACATTGCCTCCTCTGCAAAAATATGACAGCCTCATTCTATATACTTCTGATATTGCAATAAGAGGAAAATTAAAAATGAATAGTCACAATAATATCTTATATTTGCTGCTGTTAGAGACATATACTGCTTCCAACAAGAGCTGCAATTAAAGTAGGAAAATGATGGCTCAAGATATTATTTCATTCATGGCATGCACACTTTGAGCCACAAATTGGCACATTTGTTTTGTTAATCCTGTTGCTCAGACAGTAGACTCATTCAACCCTTTGGATATTCAAACTTCTATTGGAGTTTGCTGATTCAAGCACATAATTTAAGGCCCATTCATGTTTGTAGGCCTACTGCCAAAGCTTAGTTTTAAAATTTAACAACACAGTAAAGGCAAATCCAAAAATAATTGGGGGGGGGGGGGGTTATATACTTAGAAAGTTACTAGAACAGATTTTCTACAAACACATCTAGAGCTCAGATATCTGACATTTACTGAGAGCCATTCTTAAAAATTTGGCAGGAAAAAAATTATGAAGAACAGACTAAAAAATAGAGAAAAATTAGGGATAGTTAAAATATATGTTTTTAAGAAGTATTCATTACACCTGCAGACAACTTAAAATAACACCTCTAACACTTCACTCTCTTCAGCCCTATACACACCTTTCAATCTCGTATGTCTTGGATCCAATCCAAAATGTACTAGTAGCAAGTGCCAGAAACAAAAACAGATTTTTAATTATCATTACTAGAATAACTGGCTTTGTCTTGTCACACTTTTTTTTCTAAAGGAAATACAGTCAGAAACTCAAATTTTACACGCAACATAAAAAATTAAGCGAAAATCAGGGATATTTGACAGTTATAACAAAAAGCATATAAATCGCAAATAGGGAAAAAAACCTGCCTATGCTACCCTTTTATCACAAGGAAAATACTAGGCAGCCATCATAACACTAAATTCATTTCTGGCCTTCTGAATAAACATACCAGAGAAGAGATTACTTTCTATTGCACACATCCCAGTCTCTCTTCTCCTTCTCTCTCTTGTTTGGAAGAAAGCCATCCTTCCAGTGTGCTTATATGCCAGTCCCTCAATGCAAATTCAGACAAGCAGACTATATTCTAATGCAGCTGGAGTTAACACAGAGAACACTAACACCAACAGGTCTAGTTTAATCTGATTTCTTTTTTTTTTAAAAAGTGCAAGTTGACTGCAGCTCAGTTTTTACTTGCTAATTACCTTGCCAGATAATGAACCTGAGCCAAGCTTGTACTCAAGTTTGGCTCCAGTTCAGTTTGTCTCATCCTTCCCCTAGTAAAATTCATCCAATTTTCTCACTCCATGAAAAGCATGCTGTTAAACATAAGTAAAATGGTCTTTCAACCCAATGGATATTGTTGCAAATTATATATCATAGCAGAGTACATACTGTAGTTTAGTTTTCAAATGCACCAATAAAAATTGTCAGTATAGACCTCCTTTTTTAAAGTCAGTAAATGTAACATAATGAAGCAAAATAAAGAGACATAATTTAAGAAAACACATCACATTGTAAAGTAATAAAAAGTATAATGAAGGATCTATGAAATCTGCAAGGAATATTGTGCATCAATTATCTAAAAGCTAAATCTGAACACAAAAAAATGTGGAAGCTTTCCAAGACTACCTTAGAAATATTGAACATTAATGTTAAACATCTTATCGTGAAACTTGGCAAACATAATATGACTATGAAATAAATGGTCATGTCAGCATCATTAGCAATCTAGAAAATGTCAATGTTCACCCAGTAGACATTCATCAAAGTCAGAAAATCCTAATCTGTACCCTAGTTAATTGTAAAGGCTATTTCTAATTAATCCAAGGGGATGTACTTTTGCCACAATGATTTATCTCTTTAAATACATGCATTTAAAACCTTATCAGCGTAAAACAAAAATCACCTGAAGCAGCATACAAAGCCTTTATGTGTTGAGATTAAACAAATATGCCTTTTATGTTTGCCACCATGTACTCAGTGATCTAGTGATGCTCTACTGAAATCAAAAAAGAAGGAATAATTTAAAAAACTGGCAAATGTAGTACACATTCTTAATTCTGTTTAACCTCACTTCAGAAATCAATTAACAGGAAATATCCAATATGCATTTCTCTCCGGTTAAACCTCTTCCAAAAAGACAGTGGCCTATTCAAAAACTCCAATAAATCACCAAAAACAGCAAGAATGTCTTTAGCAAGGTAAAGGGTATGCCCGTGTAACCTAGCAGACAGTACTTCACAAAGAAATAATTGCTTTGTACAAAGTATTACTGGGTTATACAGTCAAACTGACAAGGGCACAATTTTTGTTCATTAACTCTAAGCCCACAAAGCAATTCCAGGGAAACCTTCAGTACAGAAGAATTCACTTCATCTCACTCAATGAGTCAAATAACTTCTTAAATGCAGTGCTATAAAAAAAACTCAGGCAACATCAAACAAGCTACCTGTAATAGTGTGAAAATTCTATGCAGAGTGCATGCGCTTTTATGTTTGCCAGTATGTGATTGTATAACCCAATAATAACTTATAAAAAGCATTTTTTGCAAAGGAATGATTGTTATGAAATATCACTAGGCCATACAGTCACAGACTGGCAATAGTGCATTTTTAATTACATTTATCCTCACCTTAAAAAGCAATTATGGAGAAAGGTTTAGCAGGGTGGCATATACTTCAACACATTTATCAAACCCATTCTTAAATATAGCACTTTATAAACATTAGTTAAAATAAACACAAAAGTCACATGAAACAGCCTGAAAAACATTTATTAGATAAGAACACAACAAAAAGTGCTTTTTTATGTTTGCCATTATGCGTTTGTGAAATCTAGTGAAGCAAATAACTGCTTTCTATGAACTATTCCTAGGTCACACACTCAGAAACTAGCAGAACTAAATGCATGTACTTAGTTCTGTTACCTTCTCCTCAGAATGCAATTAAAAGATATATTGACTATAAAAATAAAATAGTTTAGTGCTTCATTATAACCATGTATAGTTATTTTTTTTAATTATTTTGTGTGAATCAACAGCTCCAAATGGTATGCCCAGGCTGCAGAGAGCTTATCATTCAGTCTTTGAATAAAGATATTCCTTACATCCAAAGCACTCCATGTAGAGCTCAAGCTGAGTGCCTGCTGATGTGTCCAGACATATGAAAATAGTCATGGACTGCACACAATTCTTATAGCACAGCAGGCAGAATGGAAAGCCCAATCTTTGCTGCATGTAAGCAGTGGTGGCAATCAACATGCATGCCAGCTTCTCCTGAAATTAGTTCCCACTCAAGAAGGCAGTTTCTGAAGCATGTCACTTTAAGACATATAGATCCAGTAACATCAGGAAGTGATATCAGCAGCAAGCTACAGGCCTTCTCACTGTCAGACTCACCATGCACTCATCACTAATTCCAGCAGTGAAGGTTCTTTTGTCTTCTTCCCAGTTCCAAGCAAAGTAGGCAAAAGTGCCCTGAATTATGAAGTATTTGAAAGCATCTTAGTAGTAAAAAAAATCATTTGCAATAGAATTTGTCCCTTTGATTGAAGATGACTGCATTATGTTCTCTCATTGGTTAGGCATGCAGTTAAGTCAGAAATAGGAAATCAGTGCTACCGGTAAACAAAGGGGAACAGCAGACTCAGTTCCAGATCTAAACCAGAACTTTCCATTCATTCTTGAGAGGTATGCATGTAGACATGCAGCCACATTTCTGGCAGCAAGGAGCCAAGCATGTCCATCTGCATAGAGATGTACTGTTGAGCTGGAGGTTGTATTTGTGCATCAGTGATAACACAGATTCAGCTTTCGGAACAGCACTTGTGAAGTGCAGAAGCTTCTGAGGAGGTGGGAATAAGGCAGTCTGCTGAATCAGCAGACTTGCCTTTTCCTTAACACCTGAGTCTCCCTTCATTGGCGAAATGAATTGGCCTGAGGACTCTTGTCTTAGTGGAGGATGGAATGGGTCAGTTGGGTACAGGAAGAAGAAGGCACTGGACTGATCCTGAGGGCCAAAGGAAAAAAAACACATGCAGCATTAAAAAATGCCCATCAAATGATCAAACAGCAAATGAAACACTATAAAGCAGTGGAACTGAAATTACACAATATCTAATAAAAACAAAATGGAATATTTGCAGTTAGATAAATGTTTAGGTCAGCAAAAAAATTCACTCATAGAAAACATGGGCATGATAATCTAATGAAACCAGTATCCAATTTCACATCGATAGTTGCAATATTTTATTGTTTCACTGATGCTTTTTTAGCTTTAAGTCACTTGCCTTCTGACATTACTTTTTTTATTTTATTTTATTATTTATTTGCTAACTAGGTAATCCCATTTGATATAAATATACCTTTTTCACATATGGCCTGAAAGCACTGTTTGGTTAAGAGTTGTTTGGAACGACATGATATTCAAGTAGACATTGTGCCCATACTCTCTATATCTCTGGTCAGTTGTTACAGAACAAAAATAAATTCATATTCCCAATCTGTTACCATCTCAACATAGAGCATTTAAGAAAAACATTCACTAGAAAAAACAAACAGTTTAGTGCATTAGTAATATATACACATGCACATTCTGTATTTGTTTTTGTGTGAATCAATAACCCCAAACTGAATTCCTTACACAACATTCCTTACTTGTTTCCTACTCCTGAAAGTTTCACACTTTTTATGGCTGACACACACACACACACACACACACACACACACACACTCACACACACGAGTGCACATACACTGTACACTTAACAAATGCAGACACAACTTACCCTCTAATATTCAAAACATGCAAGCAAGGTTAAAAGTAAAAAAAAAATAGAATTTGAACAATGCATATGAATATATCATCCTTTTGTTTTCAAAAGCAGTACCATCATCTAACCATATGCACCCTACCACCCCTTGCTATGTTTAATTATTGTCTTTCTGCTTAGGATTAATCTGCAAGGCAGTCATCTAGCATGCAAAAAAAAAAATAATTTTTACTTGCAAAATCTGTTATATTCTTATGAGTTTTGATGACAAACTCTGGTTATGACAAGTGTATGAGAATTTATTCACTGAACTAGCTTCTTTTCTGAATGCTGGCAAAAGAAGATTTTTAGTTTCCTTCTGTTTTCAGCTACTTGTTTTGTGTATGTAAGCAGATCCAGGGTCACTTCTGGCACCAATACGGCCCTGAGGCTTTTATACAATTCTGGACCAAATTGCAGGGTCCACTAAAAGACATATTTATAAAAGACATGGATTTCTCCAATACAGAAGATAAGGTGAAGCCAAGAGTGCTGATACAGGACAGTGTGGTTCCTGCCACCCTGGCAGAGAAATTCACCACATCATAAGCCAAGCAGTACCCTGGCATCGGTCTTGGGGGCTTTGTTATTTGGGATATACTTTCTGAGGTGCAGGCCAAAACCAGTGGACTATGGTTGACCAGGTTTGCAAATAACTGCAAGCTGGGTGCTATATTTACTTAATTTTGCTTTTGCGTCATCTTAAAAGTACTCAATTGTATATATTACTGCTTGGTGTAACTTACTCTAAGTCTTTTAGTTTAAGCACTTGGGCTTCAGACCAGTTGTTTTACATTAAGAAGGTTTGTGATCTGCACTGTAGTGGCAGGACAGGTAGCTCACATCCTTCTAAGTTGGGAAGTGCTGATTGAGGGCTCAGTGTTTGTTATTCTAAAAGTGTATTAATTCTGGTTTAAGGACTTGGGCTTCAGGCCAGTTATTTTACATTAAGAGGGTTTGTGGTCTGCACTCTTGTGGGAGGAGAGGCTGGACTCTGCCCTTCTGAGCTGGGAATTTCTGGTTAAAGGTTTATAGTGCCTGCATATTTGTACTGCTTCTTACTAAATTGGTACACCTTGTTTGCTGTAGCATAGACTTGATCCAGGCCTGCTGAATCTAGTTTTGTTTGTATAACTTGAGCACTAATCCAGGCATTCTTTAAAGTATTCAATTGTATTTATTACTGCTTGGTAGTAACTTGATTAAAGTGTAGCTATCATTCAAAGTCTTTTGGATTAAGCACTTGGGCTCAGACCAGTTGTTTTACATTAGGAAGGTTTGTGGCCTGCACTGTGGTGGCAGGACAGGTAGCTTACATCCTTCTAAGTTGGGAACTGCTGATTGAGGGCTCAGTGTCTGTTATTCTAAAAGTGTATTAATTCTGGTTTACGTACTTGGGCTTCAGGCCAGTTATTTTACATTAAGAAGGTTCGTGGTCTGCACTCTTGTGGGAGGAGAGGCTGGACTCTGCCCTTCTGAGCTGGGAATTTCTGGTTAGAGGCTTATAGTGCCTGCATATTTGAACTGTTTCTTACTAAATTGGTACACCTTGTTTGCTGTAGCATAGACTAGACCCAGGCCTGCTGAATCTAGCTTTGTTTGTATAACTTGAGCACTAATCCAGGCATTCTTAAAAGTATTCAATTGTATTTATTACTGCTTGGTAGTAACTTGATTAAAGTATAGCTATCATTCTAAGTCTTTTGGATTAAGCACTTGGGCTCAGACCAGTTGTTTTACATTAGGAAGGATTGTGGCCTGCACTGTGGTGGCAGGACAGGTAGCTTACATCCTTCTAAGTTGGGAACTGCTGATTGAGGGCTCAGTGTCTGTTATTCTAAAAGTGTATTAGTTCTGGTTTAAGCACTTGGGCTTCAGGCCAGTTATTTTACATTAAGAAGGTTCGTGGTCTGCACTCTTGTGGGAGGAGATGCTGGACTCTGCCCTTCTGAGCTGGGAATTTCTGGTTAAAGGCTTATAGTGCCTGCATATTTGAACTGTTTCTTACTGGAATTGGTACACCTTGTTTGCTGTAGCATAGACTAGACCCAGGCCTGCTGAATCTAGCTTTGTTTGTATGCTTGTTTGCTTGTTATTTCCCTGAAATGCTAATTCCACCTAAAATGTTGCTTTTCAGTGCTTCTGTGGATCCCTAGTGACATCTGCAATGCTTACTGTACTTATTTCCTTGTTTCACTTGAAAGAAAGTTACTGTTTATCATTTTTGCATTTAAGTTACCTGTAACACATTGCATTTAAGTTACCTGGCACTTGCTCACTAAAGCAATTATATAAGTCAGCACTAAAAAATTAAAAGCACTACACCCTCACAAACTCCCCTTGAGTACCTTGTTTCCCATTGGCCCTTTTTTTTCAGTTATAAAGGAATTCCCAATACTATTCTAGCATGCCCAAAGGTCAGTTGTCAATCTCCTCTCCGGTCCAGCTGGTGAATCTGGGAATCTTGAGGGAATGTTACAACTGCCTCATGTACACAGACAACCCTCTCCTCCTCCAAACAAATTCCAATACATGTGAGAGATGCAACCATATAGCCAAACTGGAGGCTAAGCTCTCTCAACTCAGTACTGGTGAAACCTGTCAGGAGGAGAAGGAAACCACACTCACTACAATTCCAGTCTCACATAGACCTACCACGACAGCAAACCAAACACATAAACACACAAAAACATACTCGGAGGATCTAAATTAAAATCTGCCTAAACAGCAGAGACCTCCAAAGCAGACACCCAAGCAACCGCTACCCCAAAACAAAACACGTGCAACACATAGCTCACAAAGCCAGTGTGCCGAGCAGTCACAGCCCTTAAGGCTAAACAACACACCTGATACCCTTGTAATAGGTGACTCTATTGTCAGGCACACTGACATCCCGCTCACCAGGCTGAACAAGGAGAAGGTCACGGTGAGATGCCTGTCGGGCGCTAGGATCTGCCACATAACACAAGCACTCAGGTCACTCCAAGGCAAGTACAAATATGACTCAGTCATTGCCCATGCTGGTGTGAATGACCTGAGACATACCTCCCTGGACTACATGAAAAGAGACATAGAGGAGCTCTCTGAGCATGTGACCCAGGCCGGTATGACCCTGACCTTGAGTAGCATCTTACCCTCACCAAGAATGATGCCACAATATGAAGACAAGATGATCAATTTCAACAATTGGCTTAAGTATTGGTGTCATTCAAAGGGGATCCAATGCCTGTCAGCCTGGGATGAAATGCTCGACAGGCCATGATGCTTCGCTAGGGATGGCTTGCACCTGTCACCCCTGGGCTTTCGGATATTGGCAAAGGCTCTTGCTACCCCCATAGTGCCTTTTTTAGGCAAGGCTCAAAAGACAAACCCACCTCCATAGGTATCACAAGGGATAAGAAACTAAGAGTAATGCTACTCAACGCCAGAAGTCTAAACCTCAAGATGCATGCACTCAAAACTCTCCTTAGCATGGAGAACATTGATATCTGTGCAGTAACAGAAACCTGGTTCAAGGCTCCCGAGGGCACCCCAGCACTACCAGGTTATAACTCATACCATGCTTTTTGGCCCCAAAACTTGGACTGAACCAGAAAAGGAGGGGGAGTATCAATATTCGTCAAAGATACCCACACCTCCAGGTTGGTGGCACAGCACGAAGCATCAGAGACTATCCATGTGCAACTAACAGTGGGTAAAACTACCTTCCAGTTTATAGCCTGCTACAGACCACCCTCCCAAACCCAGGAACCCCACTCGGCCTTCCTGAGAACACTGGAAAATATGAAGGTCTCTCCAAACACCATTATATTGGGCGACTTCAACTACCCAAACATAGACTGGGAGCATTACTCTAGCTCCAACACCCTAGCTCAAAGGTTCCTAGAATTTATAAACTCAAATGCTATGGAACAACTTGTTACCACTCCCACAAGAGGGGAAAACGTACTGGACCTGATCATCACCAACATGGGGACTCTATGCTCCAGACCAGAAGTGTATCCCTCACTGGTAAGATCAGACCATAAACTAATCTCACTGGATATTCACATCCCGACCCTAACCCCTGCCCAGAAAACCACAGTGAAAAACTTCTCTAAAGCAAATTTCACACTCCTCAAAACTGAGGTGGAATCCTTCAAAGCCCCCGGGCCTGTGGAAAATATGGCCCAGACCGCAGAATCCTTTATAAACGCATTCTATGAGCACCTTCAGGAATGCATGGATCATGCAATCCCAAATAAAACCAAGACCCAATCCTCCAAAGGCAGACGTCCTGTCTGGTGGACCCCAGCCATAAACAAACTATACAATAGAAGGAGGAAGCTACTACATGATAGAGCAAAATCCCAAAAAGGGAAGGCATCTCTGATCAGTGTTAGCAAAAAACTACGGGCACTCATAAAATCGACTAAGGCCAGCTTCGAGAGAAAAATTGCACAGGACACTAAGGATAATCACAAGGCTTTCTTTAGTTATGTTAGGAACCTGGGTGGGAATTCCCAGATATGCTCAGAATTAGTCCAAAATGACAAAACATACACAGAACCCACAGACATTGCCAACATCCTAGCTGACAGGTTCAGCGCAAACTCCCCCCCCCCCCCACCAAAAGGGCAAATATCTATCTCAGCAGAGTGCTGCCCCCCTGATTTCTCAGATGCTCAGGTAAGAGCCACCCTCTCCAAAGCAAAAAACACAGCATCAATGGGACCAGACGGTGTCCCGGGCTGCATCCTACATGAACTCCATGAAGAGCTAAACCCAAACATAAAACTACTGTTCAATCTCTGCCTTACCACAGGATATGTACCCAAAGAGTGGCGTACAGCAACAGTGGTCCCTCACCACAAAGGGGGTGCCTCAACAGATCCTGGAAACTATCGACCCATAAGCCTGACTAGCTTGGTCTGCAAAGCTATGGAAAGGATCATCATGGACCTCATAAAAAAAGATATCGGGGACCTACTGACACTGGATCCTACCCAGTTCGGCTTTGTTAAGGGCAGATACTGCCTCTTACACCTGGCTGATTTCTTTCAAACAGTCAACAAGGCCATTGACGAGGGGAAGGTGGTCCACACAGCCTACCTGGACCTCGCAAAAGCCTTCGATACAATACCCCACTCGGGCATTATAGATAAGCTCACCAGCTTAAATATAAACCCCTATGTCACTAGATGGGTTGCAAACTGGCTCAAGAACAGAACCCACATGGTTAGAATTGCTGGAGCAATGTCAGACACCAAACCAGTTGCAAGTGGCATCCCACAAGGCTCAGTCCTGGGACCTCTCCTGTTCGGTATATATTTCTCGGAGGTACAGGCTAACACGGAAGGACTGTGGCTGACCAAGTTCACAGATGACTGCAAACTGGGCGCTATAATCAACTCTACAGCCGACACAAGCATCCTCCAAAAGGGCCTCATAGAAACAGACAACTGGTGCCAGAGCCATGGCCTCAAGCTAAACGCCAAGAAGTGTATAGTCATCCCCTTTGGCAAAAACAAAGTGCCCACAAATTACCACATAGGTGGTAATCCATTAAGTACAGAAGAAATAATTAGAGACCTGGGGACCCAAGTTGATAGCAATCTTTCATTTGACAACCACGTGGCCAAAGTGGTTAGAAAAAACATTTTATATAGCCCACCTAATCATGAAGGGATTCTCATCTAGATCAGGGGAGGTCATCGTGCCTCTCTACTCATCCCTCATCAGGCTCATAATTGAGTACAATTCCCCTTTTGGGATGTACCTTACCAGACACCTGCAGCAACTGGAAAGACCCCAAAAGTACCTCACCAAGAGGATCAAAGGGCTCAAACAGATGCCATATGCTGCCCGGTTAAAGAAACTCCAGCTCTACTCAGTGGCATACCACCTGCTCAGAGGCGATCTGTGCCTGACTTATAAAGCCATGTCCAACCCGGAATTAATGGACATGCTGCACCTCAGAAAATCCAAATCCCATCGAGCTACGTGCTCGAGAGACTTGAACCTCAGCACTGAAATAAATAGGACATGCTGGAGGGACAGATTCATAACCCAGAGGCTCCCTTCACTCTGGAATAAAATCCCAGTCCCGGTTAGGCAGAGTCCCTCATTGAATCTCTTCAAGAGGAATCTTGAAGAGTGGATGGGGGATCGTAGGTTTACCCCGGGTATCACTTCTGTGTCACTGTTAGACAGAGGCACAGTATACTAACCTCGAAAAAGGGCATAGCAAAATTAATTTAAAATGGGTGGCAAAAGCCAAACACACTCTGGATAGACTTATAAATGCCCTAGGGCAGATAGCCTAGTATGAACCTATGAAACTATGAACCTATGAACCTATCGTCAATTCCCCTAGTGATGTGGACATTCTCCAAGAGGGTCTCACCAAAACAAATGACTAGTGCCAGAAACATGACCTCAAACTGAATCCCAAAAAATACATCATCATCCGCTTTGGGGAGAGTGACATCCCCATAAATTATCACATTAATTATAAGGTCCTAAGCACGCAATCAGTTGTGATGGACTTGGGAACCCAGGTTAATAGCAAACTGACTTTTGATGACGATATTGCCACCATTGTACCGGAAGCATTCTACATGGCCCAGCTCATTAGTAAGAGTATCTCATTCAGGGACATGGTGGTCATAACATCCCTGTATTCTTCTCTTATAAGACCCATTATTGAGTACAATGCCTCTTTTGGCATGTACCTCACAAAGCACATGTAGCATCTGGAGAGACCACAGAGGTTCATCACCAGGAGAATCCAGAGCCTCAAACATCTACCCTACACAGATAGGCTAAAATGCCTATCCCTCTACTCAGTCTCCTACAGACTCCTCAGAAGTGACCTCTGTCTGGCATACAAAGCAGTCCGCAAGTCTGGCTCCACTTGAGTAACCCACAAGTACAACCTCAATCTGGTCTGTGACATCAACAGGACTCATTGGCAGGACAGATTTGTGTCCCAGAGACTATTCCCTTTTGTGGAATAGGCTCCCTCTCCACGTCAAGCAGAGTACCTCATTAACCCTTTTTAAGTACAACCTGGATAACTGGATGAGGAACAGAAAATACACCCCTGGGATTCCACCTGTGTCCCTGCTGGACAGTGGCATCAGGTGCTGACCTGTTGGAACATGGGCTAAATTCTTAGCTAGGCTTGTAAGGACCTCAGAGCCAATAGCCTAGTAACTTCCTATGATCCTATGATAAACAAGCTAAGTTTTGAGACGTTTTTGAGCCCTTCATTGGTCATATCCTCTACTGAAGCCAGCACTTCTCCAGTTAATCATGATGAAAGCAGTGCATCTGTATCAAATAATTTATTGTCCTAATGGAGTGAAGAATGTAGACAGTTACCTTATCCTTCAAATCCATAGCTCACAGTTTTCTATCTGAAGGGTGTGTGTCTGAGAAATCATGTATAGGTTTTACTGGAATGATAAGATGGTGTCAGGGTATTCACTTGCCTGATAAAAAAGATCCTGAATGAAATCTACAAGTTTGGCAACTGAGTAGGATTTATCTTCCTCAGCATGGATGATAGAATATCAGTGGGACATTCCCTAACCTGCCACCACTCTGAACCAAACATTTCCCTAAACATAAGATCATCTGGGGAGAAGGAATAAAATTATCCTTTCTTCTTCATCGGAAGTCTCAGAAATTAGGTCATATGTCTGAGGTGGTTCTATATGTTTAATCTTTGGGATTTGTCAAAAAGTTAGAAGTAGATGACTTTGAGGTATTTTGTAATGAAGAAGTTGTGCCACTGGAACAGCAGGGGGATGACAGACTGGTGTTTTGAGGAGGAGAGATCTCAAAATGAAGTGGGTAGGGATTATCTGGACAAGATGAGTTCAGGTCTGTCAGGAAGGAGACTCTTGTCAGTTTAAAAATGGTGGCTTATTAAACAGATCCTGTTTATAAATGATTACTACACCTGTAAAAACAAGCAAGAGGAGTCCCTACCCACATTTTGTGAGTATGGATGGATGGCAAAAACAATTGATTCTGTAAAGGTAAGTGACCTTGTGGCTGACATATACCTAGTAAGTGTCAGAGGGGCCAAAACTGATAAATCTGAAGGCAGGTTAACTGATATCAGTGGTACTAGTGCTGAGGGAACTGGCATTTGTGGCTCTGACAGCAGCTGAATCCACATTTGTTTAGCAGGTTTTGGGGGAACCGACCATATAGAGATGCTAAGTATGATATGGTTGTGTAGCTGTGGTCTGACATCCCTGAAAGATAGTACAAATCTCTTAATAACAAAGGCAAGAATTACAAAGATTCTCCCTGGGAGTAGTTAGAGTGCATGTAATAGCCTGAGGACAAGAAAGAATGGTAATGGGTGTCACTGGTGCTCTCAGAGAAAGGAAGTGGGTACAGAACACACTATGTTTTTGTAGCATTTCACAACATTAACATCTTTCTACAGATGAGTGGGAGAGGCCTGCAGTGCTTCTCTATATGCTTGAGTTTGTCCCAATATTGTCTGGTAGGAGTCAGATTTGGAAGTAGAGGATCCTGTTTTAAGATGATGAACCCTCAGAAGTATAAGAGAATTTTATTTTGCCTCTCAGCAACAAAATTTGGTGTTATTGTTGACCTCCATGAAGACAGAACAGCCCTTGGTTTTGTGTATTGGTCCTAAATGTTTAAGATATTTGCCCTGTAGGGAACACATGCTTAATTCAAAAGCCTCTTTTAGATCAACAGGCCTAAGCATTAAGTACGGTAGTCAGATGAACTCTATAAGTTGTCTGTGTTTAAAACTTGTCTAAATCAGAAGAGACTTAATAAGGTCTGCTATGCAAAGAGCCATAGAAGAAATATATCATTTGATAAAAAGAGATGAAATTAAATATTGAATCAGTAAATAACAGTGTGGCCATCAATTGTGTTCTGCAATCCTTCATTGCCAGAAAGAACAGGATTCCTTGTTGGGCAATACATTAAAGAGTTGATAGTTGGGGTTGGTAGCCTTATAAAACTTGACATAATAAGCAGTTGTAATACCTGTGGAGACAGGCCAGACTCGTGTGTCATTACAAAAGGAACTCTTTGATATTAGTTCTTAAGAATTTACCATTCCTAAAAAGGCTTAGAAAAAAATGATTCTGTTACTTGCTTATTTATTTATTTATTTTCGTTTCTCACAAATGTCATTGTGTGTGAATTTTCATATTCATATTTCTTTCTTTCCATATTTGTAGTCATTAGCTTTGTTAGGCTTCACTCACCAAAGGGTCTGGTTACACATTTCTCTATATTTTGCAGGAATTTATTGAGCTCACTAAAAGCCTGTAGTATCACTCCTTTTATCACCTACTGGTTAAGTCACACATTTACCACATAAAGATAAGCTTTCAAATGTATGTGGAGGCTGTCTTGCTTTCTGATTTTCTGTGGATAATGGAGTGCACACATCTTTCAAAACCACCATGAAAGACTTCCTAGCTAAAATCTGGTTCTGCTCTTGCTCAAAACTAGGATAACCTACATCCCTAAATGCGAACAAGTACCTTTTTCATTCCTTACACCTTATTCTCCCTTCTTCACTTACTTCCTTACTGCTATCTAATTCTCTGCCCTGAATTTCTCTCTAAATAAACCATAAGCCTTTTTTTTTCCCTCACTTCATATTGAAATTCCTGTTTGCTTTAGACTAACTTCCCTTTAATTTCTCTACATTCTAAAATTTCTCTAAATATTAAATAATTGTCATATACCTTGTATCGATTCTTAACCAATGTTTTTATATTATGTCTAATTTGTTATAATTATTTAAACTGCAGATGTTTTATTTTATTTTTGAAGACTGTGAAATTATTTCTGTTAAAATGTTTTGTCATAATATGGAGCCTTTCACCCTGTGGATCCACTGAAAATGGGCTTCTACCCAGTCAGGCTTCACTTATCTGTACTTGGTAGATGAGTGTTTTATACAGTTTCAAATGCTCAGTGATTTCTTCTGCCTACATTACAACTAGTATGTGCATGAGGTCTGAGTGTCTGTGTTTGTGTGTGTGTGTGTGTGTGTGTGTGTGTGTGTGTGTGTGTGTGTGTGTGTGTGTGTGTGTGTGTGCGCATGTGTATGTTAGTATCTATGTCCATGTCTTTGTGCGTGTGTGTGTGTGTGTGTGTGTGTGTGTGTGTGTGTGTGTGTGTGTGTGTGTGTGTGTGTGTGTGCGTGTGCGCATGTGTATGTGAGTATCTGTGTCCATGTCTTTGTGTGCGTGTGTGTGTGTGTGTGTGTGTGTGTGTGTGTGTGTGTGTGTGTGTGTGTGGTGTGTGTGTGTGTGTGTGTGTGTGTGTGTGTGTGTGTGTGTGTGTGTGTGTGTGTGCATCTGAATGAGTGAGAATGAATATGTAACTGTTGTGTCCCTTGGCTTTATCCAATGTAGTTAGTATCCTGAGACAGAAAAGATGTGAAAGTCTTTCCTATAAGTAGTGGAGACTACATTTTCTTAATCCTATGCCATCAGTCTAAATAGCTGCAAGAGACAAAAAGAAGAAAACCAAAACCTATGTACAGGGAATGGAAATTTTCAATCTTGGAAATGGAATACTGTCTGCAATGGCTAGTTAACCATTTATCTATCAATCAACAATGTCTTCCATTAAAATTAAACTGCTGTCTTTCTCTGACGTGATTGGTTTAGAAATTCAATATGATCGTATGCTATTCTGCACTACTTACTTGCTTCTATAATCAATTGATTAGCTAAAATATATCAAATAGCCCAATCTAAATAAAATGTTATGTCACATTATGGTCTCTAGAAAAACAATTGCTATTGTATCAAATTTTATACACATAGATATTCTGTTCCCACATCATCTAATAATGGATATGTCACTTTTACAAAAAACTGCATTGTGCGTTTTATAATCATGCAAAAAAAAAAACATAACTGAAGGCAGATCATTCAAAAACACTGTTTTAGCAGAGGTGAACAGAACTGTAGAATTACTCTTGGGCTCATGGTTGAAGTCAGTATTCTAAAATCTGTTTACTACAGAGAAGAAAATTTCTGTGAGCGGCTGAAGTGTCACTTTAACCATACCTCACAACCTTTCTTCAACAAAACGTGGCACACATTGACGTGGAAAAAAAAGTATTTCAAGCGATCTAAAAGCTTTACAAATGCTTATAACTGTGAATTTAAACTTTAGTGTGTTAGTAGGCAGTGAACAAAATAATCACTTTCTTCCAGCACAATGAAGAGGTTTTAGAACTAAAATGCATGAGGTACCTTACAATTTGCAGCAGTTGAGAGGTCTGAAATGGCAATCTCCTAAAAAGATGTGAAAAAGCACATGAGTAACAAAAGAAGCAGGTGTAGTTACAGATCAAAAAAACAATGGCAGTTTGTTTTTCTCCTTTAGCTCTGGTGTAGCAGGTGGAGGGGCGGGCAAGGGATTATCATGTACACAGGTCTGATCCTATTAGGAAGAAACACCTGCTTCACAAAATAACAAAATCAAAAAAAAAAAAAAACAGAAATAACTATAATCCCACTGCACCATCTAGAGGGTGATTTTTTTTTCAAAATGAAAGCTTTCATTTAAAGAAAAGAAGTGCTCTAAGAAGCATTCTTGATACTGCAGTCAGGCTTGGTTGCTAGGCAGCAACAACTGTCCAGCCAAGAGCTATAGAATTGGTAGTGACTATGAGCAGCGTAGAAGATGGCCAGAAAGAGATGAAGAACAAAACCAAAACCTGTTACGGAATGAGATGATGGGTTCCATCTCACAGCAGGCAGCTTGTCATTATATTCTATACCATAGTGACTAGTCCAAAGAGTAAATATTGTGCCATTGTTCTGTTTGGTGGACAAAAACCTTTTGAGTGCAATCTGAAGCAGTAGCCAAAGCTATAGCTTTGGTGAAAGATTTGCCGGAAGCAGGGTTAGAGGGGATGCTCAAGTTTAGAGAGTGCATTAACATTTTGTATTGTATGGAGAAAAATATTTGCACTGGTGAGGAGCATGTCCATTGATTCAGTGTTTACCCAAATTATGGGAGAGAAATTTACATCCAGCTGGTACAATGCAAGTGCCAACAATAAAAAAGTGTACAATAAAATAAAGGAGTCATGAACTGTAAGCAGTTTAACTGTGACAGTTTTTTTTTTTTTTTGTATATGCACCTCATTTCAGTGTTACGGCAACATAATAGGTCTGTCACTGCATGTTTCAGCATTGCATACACTGCTGTTTTATTCCTGACAATATGGGTGTTTATTTCTGCTCTGGTTGTTTCAATACTGGCAACTGTTTCAGGTGTTTATTAAATCAAAAAGAGAAACAATGTAAGATAGCATTTTCTATGCAATTTCACTGAATAAGTACATGGCTTTTGACAGTGCAAAAGATCCATTGTCTGTTGGCTCTTTATGAGCTCATTTATTATTATTTAGTATTAACAAATGGTTATAAGCATTTACTGTTCCATTACATCTGTGAGAAAAGCTCCAGCTGCACGAACACAAAAGACTAAGCTGTTGATGCTAAGACAATCTGATACACAAAACTTTCTCAGACTCCACTTGCTTACTCACATAATGCACTTCACATTAAAAAATATCCCATTCTGAAACAAGCAAAGAGAGAAATTCAAAAGGGCCAGGGAAGGAGGGCAAACATTTTCAGCAGCAAGAGTTCTTTCTACATGTCTAGTACTATGTTGAACAACCACAGCTTTTGTATCTGATATCAAAGTAATATGGCTATTGCAACATATAGCACTAAGTTCCCAGCTCATGTGGGAACATAACCTCATCAACCATTGCACCGGTGGAAGACCCTGACTAGATCACATTCAGATAATAATGCTTTGCCAATAATTCTAAAGCTGACAAGGTGGCAGCTGTACAAATGTTTTCTAATTAACCATTATAGAAAACATCCACAGCTAGGGAGAAACCTCTGTGGAGAATCAGCTCTAATTTACCGACGAGGGATTTATTATAGTTCTTACTGTCATAAAAATACAGTTTGAAAGCCATTCAGTGACCCACTATTTGTCTCTTTGCTTTTTCCACTTTAACAAAAGACACAAATAAATGAAAATCTTTTTCCAGGTGTTCGGTTTTATTCACTTATGTAAGCTGTCTGTGAACATCCATGGCATGCAAAAGTTAATGTTCATCATTCCTACTGCCTCAGTGGCATTTTGGGTTATCTGCTAAGGTAACCTGGTACTGGCCAGTTTCAAAAGCTCATAGTCCTCTCTTTGTCACTTCCTGTGATGGCTGACTCATTGAGCATATCCTGAGAAGGAAGCTTTCAAGTGTCACAGCAACTGAATCTTCAGTCTTTTTATGTCATCTAAAGAAAAAAAAGTCCCCTGACTCTTCACAGGATCCAGTGCTAATTTTCCCAGCATACTACTCAGATATTTTCCATTTGGGGCTCCTTTTCTCTCATTTTCTTACTAAATGTATTATTCTCTTTCTATTTTTATATTTATTTAAAATGTTTGTTTAAGTTTTATTTGTGTCCATGTTTATTTGGCTTCTATCTTTGTCAAATGCTTGTCCTTACTGTTTCTGAGGAAACTATCAATATTTCTCTGAGGATCTGTCTCCTGCAGTCAGAACTGCAAATTAATCATGCCTGTCTTTACTGTTGCTAGTCTGCTTTATTTTTATTTCTTGACAAGAAAATATTGCACAACTTGGACTTTTTTCATCATTTACATATTGTTAACTATAATAAATAAATACATTATTTATTATACTTATTACTAAAAACTTAAAGTGCTTACTGTGATATATTATCCATTTCTGTCAGTTTATTATTCTGGCTGGTGTTCTCTCTCCTGACTTGATGAACACTAACTCTGGTGCCTCTGTATAAAATCCAGTTGCACTTAGAAAGAAAAAAAAAAACAAAATAAATATGTGCCTCAGGCTGTCATTAGTGATTCTGCTGGGACCACTGCTCAGTCTGCAGACCAGGTATATTTTGCCCCATCTCCCTCTGGTGTAGCTTTGCTGGCCACTACAGAACAGGCTTTAGACACATCCTCTGGGGCTCTTCTAGTACCTGGTATATGTCTGGGAGAGCCAAACCCTTTAGGTGCATGAGTAGCTTTGGATAAGAGACTCCTTGCTGGACATAATACTCTGTTCCAAAATATTGTATCTACTAGTGAAGCTCAAAAGAAAATAAAAAAAAGAAAGATGAGGTCCATCATACAGCTGACAATTACATTATGGCTATTTCTGAGGCTTATGTGAACTCCTTGGTCAAGTGTGTTGTGCAGACAGCTAATTCTGGTGGTTCTGTTCCAATACATGACTCTAGCACTAGTTTAGCTAGAGACCTTTCTGTTGTGTCTGAGAATGATGAGGACTCTGATGATAATAATGGTCATCTCCTGGTTGACACGGAGTCCAGTCACCAAAGAGGAGAGATGCACAATTCTGTGGTTATCCACCTTTCTTACTGGCCTTGAAAGACATTTATAAATCTGCCTGCAAGACACAAGTATGCATTCTGATAGTACTTAAAAAGGGTCAGACAAAATTCAGGGTCTTCTCAGGTATGACAGGTCAGTTTTCTAATTTTACTGCTGTCACAGCTCCAGTCTTCCCAGCTGCCTGCACAAACAAAAAGCCTGTGGCTTCATCTAATCCAAGGTCCTCTGATAAACAAGGAAACTGATTAGATCTTCAGGGCAAAAGTATGTCTCTTTCTAATAGTTTAACCTTTAGTATGTTAAATTATCAGGGCTATAGTTATAAATTCATTTGGCAGCGTGTGTACAGTTTGAATGATTTTGCTGCATCCTTACCTGCAGAGCACATTTTTTATATGAATGAAATTGTTTCCACTTTGATTCAGGTTTCTAAACATGCTTTGAGAGGTGTGCTTGAATGTGTAGATACAGTCTTGAGACATGCTGCTTCTTCTACTATATTAAGATGACATGACTGGTTTTGTAATCAGAACTGGTCTGCATTTTGAATTTACCTTTAAGTTATGAATTTTTTGTTTAGGCCCTGTGATACAACAGATTCTCAAACAGTGGAATGACAGAGAAAAATTAATCTATGGGGTGCCTAGGAAGTTTCATGTACTGAAGTTCTCCCCAGACAAGGTGTCTTCCTTCAAGGGGCAGAACAAACAAAAATCCAAGTCAAGCAAAAGTTAAGCATCTAAAAGGAAATGGCAGAAGGATAACGGTTCTCAACTAACCGGTTAGGACAAGATGTCTATATGTTCTTCTTCAATCTGAATCAAGGTGTTAATGATCTCTATTCAAACTTGAAACCTAAAAGTATTTTCTATAGTCAAAAACGCAGTCTAATTTTCCCAGAGTCTGTAAGTTAAAGCTACAATAATTTGCCTGTTTGTCATATGCAAACAAAGGACATTTACAGTGATGGTTAAGCCACACGCTTCTGTAGAGAGCGGTAGAATAAATCTATCCAATTTTATTTACTACTTTTCTGCTATCACCTATTTATTTATTTATATATTCATTGGCGTTTGTTTAAGAGATATTTTTCCATTGCTATGACTTTATATATCCCAATTAGTCTTTTCGATTGTTTTACCTGATTTTTTTCAATTATTGCTCACTTGCAAGTGACAAGTAAAGTTTATAACCTGAGGTTATACTGCAAATGTACCCCATGTCTTCAAGGACAATGAACTTCTTGCATTGATAATCAGTGGCAGTAAAGTATTGGAGGATCATAATACCTGCCCTCACATAGTTGTTGAGAATAGCGGAGTTTTAGGCTCAATGTCCACTGTACACCAGGATTTTAATTGGTGATAGTGGTGGGATTTACTGCAATTGTCTAAACCTGCTCTGTAACTGAGACAGGCATTCAATTTTTCCTGTTCTTATATGTTGGGAGATGACCACTCTTTCTAGGATTCTGGCAAAAAGGGTCTAATATTTGAAGTGGCTTGATGTTCTGGAAGGTCTATGGATCCGTGTGTTAATGGCTCAGCAAGCAGTACACTCTATTTTTATGCTGGCAGATGAAAAGACTGTGGGTTCTATTATTTCAGTTGTTTTTTGGCTTGGCTTACAAATACTGTAATACAGAATAGGGGAGTGATGCATTCCTGTGTGTGGTGTCCTTGGGATGAGACATTAAACCAGTGTCCCATCTGCCTTATTAGGTGACAGTTTGGTTGAATGCAGACAACCCCATGGCAATTATCAAAGAAAAACTAGGGGACTTTATTATATTAAAATGTGTGCACATATAACAGAGAAATCTAATACAGATCAAAAAGGTGTACATATATACAGAAATAGTATAACTAAATACAAATTGTTTGACCTGCTTTCCAAGTAAATCATATATAATAAAATAATGGCTTATCAACAATATCACACTTCTCTTCTGCAAATATATTAAATGCCCCATAAAAAGTCATACTTACGTCAATGACAATGACATTATTTGATATGTTTAAGTAAATGTCATTCCAAAAAGTATTATTATTTACAATTCAGAAACACATGCCCAGATGTTTATTATATATTGCATACTGTGTATATAGTCTTTCTTCTTTACACATATAGAGCACAGACACTTTGATAGATAATTGGTTGGGAAATAACCTCCATAAAATATTATCCATTGTTTAAAGATAAATCTTTCATAACTCTTTTTCATCATCAGTCACTATATGCTAACCTAATTCACACTGTAGGCCTAGAAATTCATATGCAATCAAATGTAATCAGTTTTACCAAACCCATCTACCCTGTATTGTAGTTTCAATATTTATTCCATATTGTCTAAAATTTGTATTTTTCTTCTATTTTTGGCTTGACACACACTCAAAGCTGTACTTGCATCATATTTACTGACTCAGCACACTGAATGGAAAATTCAAAACAGCTCTCAATATCCATTACAGATGTAATGACAAATGTACAGATTCAATAATCAAATCTCAACCAATTATTTTACATTGTTTTCATGAAACATAAACACAATACCAATATCAGACAATTTGATTTCTAATATAAAGTTTACATATTTTCCATATTTATATTATGTTTTGGATTTCTTCTAAAAACTGTCTCAATGCTTATCATTCATTGCATAAACAACAACTTTGCACACTAATACAAACAATTCCATCAAGGAAAATCATGCATGGCTATCTATTACCATTCAGTGATTGTGTTCAAAAATCTATGTAATTCCTTTAATCTAAGTTTTGTTTTCAACAGTAAGTACCTCATCATCTGTTTATGACATGATTATCAGTCTCAGTATTTTTTCATAATGTAAAGCATATCAACTATTATTTGTTACTCACAAGCAGGATAAAACTCTCTATTCATTAAATGACTTCAAAAAGCAGTAAGAAAAATATTGAGGCAATGACACCATCTGAAAAAGCTAAAGAGACAATGACTGAGAAGAGTAATGATTAATATTTAATACATAGCCATTCTGCAGCAAATTATCATACAACTGATGATTCCACTATATAAATTAAAGATAGTGCATATAGTATACATAGATACATTTACTATTTTATTCTATTTTATGCATTAGTCTCTTTGCAGTTTTCTGTTTTTCATTTTTAATACATAATTATTGTATATGCCTCTGTCTTTTATAATCACCATCTAACCGTGGGTAATGGCTAAAAGGCTTAGTAGAACAGCCCCGCCAGCCCACCTGGTTAGCAAATAGAAAATAAGCAAGCAAACAGTAAATACATACATACATACATACATGCATACATACATACATACATACATACATACATAAATAAAATAATATGATCTGTAACAGGCAGTACTGGAAGCCTCTTTTCTGTTCTTAACAGAATGAATAATATATCCATTTAGAAATACCTTGACTGAGATCTCGTTACGAGCTGAGTGTAGTATCATCACAGTATGTATACTGGTCCCATAGTTGTCCATGCGTTTGGGGTGTCATATGATGGATTCTCTCTTCAACGTTATTGCTAATCATACTGTTCTTTATTATAATATCCAGAGACTTGAATCTCCTTATATTTAAATACTATCCAGCATAAGATTCTCTATTTTTTTCAAATGAATCATGTAATATTTTCAACAGTAACTTATAATCAACATGACATAGTGTTCTAGGATGACAGTCATAAAATTTTGCATTACCTTTTTTTCAAATGAATTGTATAACTCCTGCAGAAATATCTATATGCACAGTATTGCTGTCCACCAAGTCAGTATTTTCATGAAGGCCATCTTTTCAGCCAGGCCTATCTGTTTCTGATATTTGCAATTCATTCCATCCATCCTCCGTACTCTAGATTCTTTCAAATGGCACCAATAATAATTTTGTTATCCCATAACCACTGATGTATTTAATAAAGTCACTGGCAAGTACATCTATCATAGAGGTATGCCATTGCTGTTTTTACTCAATATTTTCCTTTTTCATTAAAAAATCTCACATTATTTTATTGCTGCCAAAATCCACTGTTGGTTAAATCAATATGACTATGAACTCTCTTTATTCCTGTCTCATATTTCACTTTTTTCCTGAAAAAAGTGACAGATCTTCTCTATGTTTCTTAAGAAAATAAATCTGTTTATATATAGAAATTATATTCCTTTCTTATTAATCTGATACATATTACATACTGATAACAAATCTACTACTTGGATTATAAATCTACTACAGTACTACATTCCAAAGATTCAATATATAAATTATATGTTGATCTCTTAGATGCATCCCCTTTCATATTCAAACTCCAAATACTCTTTTTTGCATATGTCTAGTTTAAATGTTAACCTCCATAGTGTGCATGAGTAATAAAATGGACCTACTGAAATAAGACATTTCCATATCAAGTTTCTTTCCAGTTCTTTAATTTTCAAAGTACAACAAAACTGTGTATATCTTTTCAGTCTTTAATAATCTATATACTGTTATTTTGAATGTGAAATTTACTCATGTAGGTAGTAAGTAAATCCAGCAATTTTTTAATGTATTAGAAAAAATGAAATAATCAGTTTCTGTTTTTAAGCCCTTCTAACATATGTAAGCTTTCCTTCTAACAAACCTTACTTATAGTTGTAATTTAACACATATCTCTACTTTCCTTGTAAGCTTATCTTGGATTTTACTTTGATCAAAAATAAAGTTATTGACAACTATATCAATATTAATACCTCTTAATGCTGCAATTTCAGTACAGATAAAACTGTAGGCAGATAATTTAAACAAGCATACCTTGCATTGTATACCTTTCAGCCTGCATCACAGATGTGCCTGTAAAGGAGACATGTCAGTGCTGAGTTTCCTTAAGCTCATGGCACTGGCATGCAACATGTTAGTGACATATGTAAATGAAACAGTGTAAGAAACTTCTCTGTGTGGAAGATTTTCAGTCCATATATCTCTAGTTAATCACTGTATATTAATCAGATCAGACAACAGTAGTAGAAGTAGCGAACTTAAACTCGTCATAAGTCAAAACAAAATAAAAAATAATAATAAATAAATATATAATTGTATACCATTACTAAGTATTCAAAAGTAATCCAAGCAAGGCAGGCAGTCTGTTTCCAGTTGAAAATCCTTTATTAAGTACACAGACAAGCGATCCAAGTAAAACAAAAATAGAGTAATAATTTCCTCACAAGCTTTCTAAATATATATTTATAGATATATATATATATATATTTAAAGATATACTTTTTATCAGGCATGGGAGTGGTTTATTGTGCTTATCTTACTTTTTTGGAATACCAAAGCCACACAAGAACAGAGAAGACCCACCTTATAGACCGGTGGTAGCAAATGGAGGTTCCCTTACTGAAGCCACAGCCATTTACCTTGATTACTTGCTGAAACCTCTAGCAGAAAATAAGTCATACATAAGAGATTCAATGGATTTTTTTGAGGAAAATAAAAGACATTACAGTGGAAGCTGACCATATTTTATTAACTATTGATGTGGAATCCTTGTACACAGTGCTCCCTCACAATTACTGTATAACAGCAGCTATGGAGTCTTTCAAGAAACATAATCAGGGTACACAGGCACAACTGCAAAAGTTAAGCAAGCTCATTAATCTTGTACTGGACTTCAATTTCTTTACTTTCAATAGCAAACACTACAAACAAAAAACTGGTATAGCAATTGGGGCTGCCATGGCTCCCAGCATAGCTAACATAGCCCTGGACAAATGGGAAGACGACTTTGTGTTAACCCAGACTACATGCAGCATATCACATTCTATTTACATTTTATTGATGACATCTTTATTGTGTAGGAAGGTGACACCTTGCAGCTTAGAGATTTTATCACTTACCTCAATCAAACAACCCCCTTCCTGATGTTTACCTCTTCCCATAGCTATACTTCAATCACTTTCTTAGATATGCAGATTTCCAAGGACATCAACAATAACAGAATCACATCTATTCAGAAAACCAACGAGGGTTAACTTATTACTCCACAGTAAAAGTCTATATCCTACAAAAAATAAGTATAATGTAGTGAAGTCCCAGGGCTATAGATTAGCTACAATTACCACAGAGATGGAACGATTTTTGAAACTTGAACAACTTAGAGAATGACTTTCTAGTGAGACGCTATGAAATTCAGATGTTAAAAAATATCCTGGAACCCATTATAGAACTGAAAAAGACTGAAGCACCTTCACTCAACCTCCCCAGTAGAAGAATTGTTAAGTAATTCCACAGAGACTAACACATGCAAAAATAGCTGCATCCTGACATACACACTGGATTATCACTGTATCAAACATGTTATTGTAGAAAACTGGGTCATTGTCACAGGAAACCCTTTTCTGATTAACATCTTAGGTGAAGCCCCATCATTTGTTTATAGGAAGGCCAGGAACATTAGAAGTTTTGTTGAATTTAAACCTAGACCATATGACAAAAGCACTAAAAGATGTGAAACTAATTGTACATTTTGTATATTTATACAGCAAGGTGATAGTTTTTATTACCCTTATTTAAAGAAAATCATTAAAACCAGTGCAGGGGGTGACTGTAACACTACAAAAGTAAATTACAGGGCACAGTGCAATGAATGTGATGCATACTGTGTGGGCAAGACTGTAAATAAACTCAAGTGTAGGATTTCATGTCATCAGTCAGAAATCCGCTCTGGATGTAAAAATAATGCACTAGCCAAACACCTTTCTCTTCATAAAAGACACACAGGTTTTAAATTCCAGGTCCTGGATTGCATAGACATGGGTGATCTTGAAGAAGGCATCCCAAATATTCTGGAGAAACATGAACTCATGTGGCAATTAAAGCTGAACTCTTTTAGGAAGCCTGGACTAAACTACTACTGTTCAATTAAAAGCGCACTGGAACTTAAAAAATTGCCACATTGTTTACATGACTAATTGTATTTTATTTTATTTTATTCTACCAGTTAACTGGTTTTAAATACCATTTTAAATCAGTTGTAATCTAAGTGCATATTTTGTTTCCATCATCATACATAAATTTCTTCTTATTTTTATTTTTTTTTCTGGTTCTTTTTTCCACTTTATTCAAAATGATGTATAATAACAATACTAACTAATTATACAATTATATATATTTTCATAGATAGTTTTTAGGGTTCATGTACACAGACTTGAAGAAGTCTAGAAGGACGAAAGCAATCTTTGTTAACAATAGGTTAAGAAAATAGAAATTGATTTTTACATGCAAAATGTATATGTATATATTTATATATATTTTTTGATTGCGAAATGAACTAAGGTTGATATATTTCCAGGCATGTAGTATATTGTCTTGGATAAAATCACAGACTTAATAATCTACTTAATAATCTGGTTAAATAAGAGGTACCACATCATTATAAATTTTATTTAAAGTACATTAGGGTTATAATAAGTATTATGACAGCTACCAAGTAGGGCAGGACCAGCTCAAATGTCACACTGATGGGGGAAGGGATGTGAATTTAACATGTGTAACAATAACACTTTGTTTTACAGCACAATAAACCACTCCCATGCCTGATAAAAAGTATAGGTATATATATATATATATATATATATATATATATATATATATATATATATATATATTATATATAAAGCTTGTGAGGAAATTATTACTCTATTTTTGTTTTACTTGGATTGCTTGAATATGTACTTAATAAAGGTTTTTCGACTTGAAACAGACTACTTGCTTACCTTGCTTGGATTACTTTTGAATACTTAGTAAGGCTGTACAATTATATATTTTTATATATATTTTTTATTTTTTTATTATTATTTTTGTTTTGTTTTGTTTTGACTTAAGACAAGTTTAAGTTTGCTACTTCTACTACTATTGTCTGATCTGATTAATATACAGTGATTAACTAGAGATATATGGACTAAAAATCTTCCACACAGAGAAGTTTCTTACACTGTTTTGTTTTTAGACCCACTACATTTGTTTAGTGGGTTGTTTTGAGACTTCAGGGATACCACAGAGATTACTTGTTTTTTTACATATGTAAATGAAAACCTGGTGCATCCCCACCAGAGATACAGGATGATGCATCCAGTTCAGCTCTCATATTCAGAGCTCTATCAGGTATCAGGGTTCTTTCACTGTCCACAGGCAGAAATACCAAAGATGCTTGCATGTCAGTGAAGGTGGCCTGTGATGATGGACCTTCACATCCATGGCCATCCTCTCCCACAGTGAAGTGAGCCTTTGTGTTGGCATGCAGAATCATATCTGTGACTCTATAATAGAGCTGGTGGACAGATCATTTGTGGTAACCAACTGCAGTAGCATCTGCCAAATGTACAATAACCAGTATACTATACCACTTCCAGATAGCTGTGAAATAGGGCAACATGAAGAGGAACATGCAGACTGTCATCAGCCTTCTTTGACCAACACATGACCAATACATATCCTACATACTCTCCATGAACTGTACTTGTTATCCAATGAGTCACCCCACAGCAATCCATCTACTATGTATCCCACCTGATGAAATGCTGCAGACCTTGAGTATTCCACCACAACACTCTCCATCTGAACTGCCTATCCAGGGGAAGAGTCCACTGCACACAGACCTTTAGCCATATAGCTGGGAATTCTTTGGAATGTAGTGCTGTAAAAGATTTATTATCAGTATATAATATATACCAGATTAATAAGATTGACTTTTCCCCATGTAACACTTCTGTACTTTGTAGGCCAATGGAATTAACACAGAGATCCATTACAACCGTTAAAATGTTTTAACTGGTGTGTTGTGTATTGTTGGTCTACTGATTTTTTTCCCTAGGAAAAAAATCGATGACCTGGGCTTTTGCTCATTTTACACTTCACTGATTATTTGTCGTTGAAATTGCATTCACTGTTATGTAGTTTTGACAAGATAATATAGACCTGTAACTCTTAAATATCTCTGCCCTTTTTATCTCATAGACATCTTCTATTAAATTCCATTATATGATGTATTTATATGTACATCTTTTGTTATAATTGTATAAACTGTTTTACCTGATGTAAAAATTCTCTAGTTATTTAAGTCCTCCTTTACTTTTCCTTTCCAAGTAAATGTAATTAATTTTTTACCTTTACTTCTCGTTCAAACTATCAGACACTTGTGTAAATCCCCCTGCAGTATTCTCAGTTACTCTTTGCTCTGTCTTTTACAAAAGATATACCTTATACCATCAACACCAGGCAAATTGTCAACCTTCATTGACTGTTGTAAATTTCTGATTTCTTCTATCTCCATGTCAACCTCAATTTTATTAGGAAATTATTTTTTGTTATTGATTTTGCTCTCCAATTACCTTTCTGTTTAAGAATTTCACTGCTATACATATTTTCTAAACCTTGCTTCATCTGATTCATCTTCTTTTCTTGAACATTATACATATTTTTTTCAACATATGCATTTTTCATTTCAAACTATTTGGGTATAAAGTATACCAACTTATTCATTTCTCCCTGTCACCCCACACTTTTTTATAGCCATTCTTCCATTCTTTCTTCATTAATTTTATGCAGCTGTTGTTCTTCCTTATAATACTGGGTATCATAGTCTGTTTTTCTACGAAAAAAAAAAAATGAGAGAGAGAGAGAGAGAGAGCAGCTGTGTGACATGAGCATAATTATCATTTCCTCATTCCTTAATATCTTTTAAACTTATTATTAAACATCTTTTATCTTTGTAATTGTCATTATTCATTCTGATTTTCATAATAAAGACCCATGGGTGTTTGTTATGCTTTACATTCATTTTACTGAATCACAGAAAATTTGCCACAACTTGCCACATTAGAAAATAATGAACAGTATAAATGTAGAATGGAATGAACCGCAAGGGTCAACATTCATTGTTTTTTATCGTCTCCATGTTAGTGTGCAATGCTCACACAGCCCAAAAACACCAATTGTGTAAGGGTCTATGTCAGATGTTCAAGTTTTCCGAAACTCAAATTCATACAGTCAAGAACATATAATCCAGTTTCTAAAAACTCGAACATCAAAAAAAAAAAAACCACAAAGAAACTAAAAAACTACAGTTTCTTACATTTTAGCCTCCCTACACCATCTGTAAATTATATATACCAACTGCAAGATTGCACTACAGTGAGGAAAATGGAAAATTTCCCGATCTTCTCTGTACCACAATCTCCATTCAAAAGCTTTGAGCTTTCAAAAACTCGATCATATGGTCACCACCATATGCATTTTGAGGTTTTGAAAGCTTGATCAAGTGATAGGGACCCACGTGCAATTATAAATACAGCAGCAGACTTCAAAATGTTAACTTCTCGTGCTCGAATGACTGCATCTGTTCATAGAAATTTATTCAGTATATTAATGTACAGATTTGCAATATTTCAGGTAGATGCATTTGCGCAATTCCTATTTGATGTTGTGCAAGTCTGCAATATAAATGTAAATCATTAGCGTTTGTTACATTACTGTTCCATAGTCTGTCAAAATATAACATCTAGCTTTTGAATAAATCTTGTGCCTATTTATTCTAGGGAAACATTTCCCAAATAATCTGTTAATGTTTGTTTTATACATCTTCATGAATTTTGCTTTATGATCAGAACATCTCACAGTAACCTCTAGGTTTTTAGCTCTTGTTTTTTTTTTTTTGTTTTTTTTTAATTGTATCACTAATAAAAAAATAAAAAAAAAACAAATAATGACAAGAAGGCAATTAATGCCACCCCAAATTTTAAAAATGGCTTTCACTATTAAATATTTTTCCAGCACCTTAAACATTTTAACTCTCATATTCACCTTACCAGGACCATAGATATTACATAACCTTATTATTTCTTCATTATCTGTATGGTCTAATAATAGAATTTTCCCAGGAGAAATACTCATTGTTCCATAAATATAATATCCATGTTACTTTTCTAAAGCATAGTCTTCCAGAAAATCTTTCTACTCCAAAAGATCATAATATTGTACTTTCTTGTAACATTTCGTGTTTGGCTACATTAATGAAATGTGCATTTATTTTAATATTACAAATGCAAGAATGTAAAAAAAAAAAACAGAACTGGAGTTCAGACGTTTTGGTCACAAATGAAAAAATGAGAGTGGTGTGCTTTGGCAGGTGAGTGTAAAATCTAAGATGTATGCAGAAGGGAAATTTACAGGATGCAAAAAATTGATCAAACAGACCAAAAATTGGAGTAAAAAATAGCAGGTGTTAGCAATGTAAGTTTAACTTTGATGCCATATCCCTTTATACCTGACACACTGTTGTATATGTACAATGGAAATCATACACTGTACATAGTCAAGAAGAACAAGTGGAAAGCACTAGGCATGATATACCTTTAACAAGAACTTTTACTGAGTTCTCCAAAGAAGGTCACATGAAACAATAATTCCCACGCAAGTAAGCTAGCTTAAGGTTACGTCTACCATGTAACCACAATACATTTCACATTAACTGTTACATCTGCTACCAGCTTATTCACAATAAATTACATACACACACACACACACACACACACACACACACACACACAGACACACACACACACACACACACATAAAACTTAAAACTTTAAAACTCTTCTTCATTCTCACCTTTACTCAAACAGGAAATGCAACTGTACTCTTCACCCTATGCATCTCAAGGTCTCCCCCACTTTTACTCCTGGCTAACCTCTCACCTAGCTAACCTTGCTCATTTGTATTATGGATAAATAACTATACTGTAAAATTTTGCCTCAAGGCCATGTGCCTGTCTTTTACACCTAAACAAAATTGTAATTGTTTGTTTCTTTATGAATGCTTCCTATTTATTTGTCAGTAATGCAAAGTTTCTTAGTAATTATTCATGTAACTATGTATTGTTGGAGCTTTTCTCCCCGGGCCTCCACTGAAAACAGGCTCCCCGAGCCCAGTGGACCTCCCTGGTCATCAAACTGGAATAAATAATAAATAATAATAATAAATAATATATACATATATAAGCACAGCACTGTGTTATATGTATGTATGGGAGGTGTATGTTATTGTGTGTGTGTATGTGTGTGTGTTTATAGTTAAGTGGTAAGTTGGTGAAAGTTTCTAAATGAAAAAATGACTGTCAGTGTACATTGAGATACACAAACAAGGAGCAAAGGTCATCCTCATTTCTGCCTCTGGCAAAATAGCAGTTCTTTAGTTACAAAACACATCCACATTTTTTTCAGATAGCAGGAAGCATTACAATGGTAAACAAGAAAATCCTACTCTTCCAGAAAAGAGGCTTTCCTAACTGCTGCTATTCCCTAAGACATGAACTGCACATGGTAACTACTCTCTTTTTGATGCCAAATAAGACAAGCAGGAATTAAAATACTTCTTTTTTGCATACTTAGAATAGAAATATTTTACTATGACTGTCAATTAGCCCTCTTCTTTCAGACTAATGAATTCCACAAAGGCAAAACTCTGGTTGGAATGATTAATACAAAACAAAGTACTGCTGATGTTCTTTATTTTAGTATTTGAGTTGTTTTAATACTGAGTACCTGTAATAGAGTGTCTAGGAAACAAATAGAGCAATTACTTTTATCAGCAGACCATACAATGAAAACAACATTTCAAATGACACTGGACAGACATTGCTAAAAACACTTTTAGTTTTAATAAATTACATTGTGATATTAAAGATAAAATGTATTTGTGTTATATAATATACAAAGTAATGTGTGCATAATTAATTCACTTGTATGTAATGATTTGCAGTTTTACAATCTTGGTTGTTATGAATTAATTTTAATTAAACCTCAGAAATTACAGAAGACAAGAACCACTTTTGAAACAGCTTAAGCTAAGGAGTTTAAGAAAAACAGTTCATTATGTATCAAGAAAACTAGAAATTTTCTACAAAAGCACAGCTGGACACCGGTCATAATTAATTCAAATGCAAATTTGGAGTGAGTATTATTCCCACAGCTTGCAGTCAGCAATATTGCTTCAGCAGATGTTTTTGTTAGATCATTGAGGTACGTTATTGTAGCCTGCTAATTTACATGATTATAAACTTTGTTTATTCTGAATATTCAGAAGAGTTTCATGGGTGTATGTAACACAGAATATTCTAGCTCATTGTTTTCTTAAGATAAACCATATGAAGTTGAAAGGAATGACTATAAAAATGAACACCAGTACGGACAGAAGAGAAACCTATTGAATGAGCAATTGTTAATCTCTAACTGGGGAACAAATAGTAAATATATTAAATTATGTCGTTGCAAGGGAAAATGAATGGTGTGATACTCTCTTGTTCTCTTATTTGTCTATTTTGTATTAATTCTATATGTGTACAAGCAAAATTGCCATATTTTGCAAATAAAAAGTGCTGATATGCAAATGAAACACTATATACAAATTTACACTGTGATGAAGAAAAACATCCAGCCATAGTTTTATTATTTCTAATAAATTAGCAACATAGCAAATAAGATTTGAAATGTTATGTCTCTCTTTTCAACCCTGCTTTCATTTACTTAGTAGTGTACTAAGATAAAATGATGCCATATAATTTAGTCTGCATGTAATGGAAGGAAAAGCATTATTCATTTAAGTACTTCAATCTAAATTGCAACTGAAATCTTGTCAATTGTTCTAATTGGCCATTTGTCAACTGTAGAGCATGTCTAAATGACTGATTAATATACCACAGCAATCCATTAGTCCTACAGCCTATAGAAATGCTATGTTTTTTTCCTTTTCTTTTATATAATGTTCAGTTTCTCAAAAATTCAGGAGATTTGGAGATTTTTTTTTTTCAGAACAAAAGGTTATACTTTTAGAGAGCAGTTACAGAATAATTCAGTAAATAACAATGGCATATTCCAACTGTTTACTGCACATAGCCTAGGTTTTCTGAAACCCAGGTATTAATTTTCAGGAAAGGTAAATGCTGACATATAGTCTGTTCTGAAGTAAATTTTCTAAGATGGTTCAGGTAGTTACATTGATTACATTTTACTATGTCAAACTTGATCTTGGCTCTGAAAAAGTGCAAATATTTTTGTTTATGAAGATAATTCAAAAACTATTAATTATTCCCATTATTCAATATGTTCAAGTCCCACAATGAAATTATTCTACTTATATGTTTTTATAAATTACTGCAAGGTAATGGTATTCTAAGGACAAGAAAAACTTCAAACTGAGTGTACCTGTTTATTACAAGGGTACAATATTACAAAATAACCTTATTTTACATTAGACACATTCTATTACATTTCTAACCATGTAGCTTTGTTGGTTTTACTGTATGTCTACCTCAAATGGGTGAATTATCAGAATTTAAAAGCTTATTCCTGTCCATTGGGCCAGTAGAAAGACAGCCTGGGTGTATCTCATATGAAACACATGGAAACCAGTCCTAGGATTCTAAAACATAAGATGCAGGCTTGTGAATGGCTTACTGCTATAGAAACACCAAGGTAAATACCCAGCTCTTCCTATATGATATGATATTATGCCATGAGGAAAATATGTCTGCTTATCTCTGGCTGCTACAATATGATTGACAAACTGCACAGTTAATGCTATCCAAGAAGAGGTAACAAGATCTGGCACAAGGAGAAAATTATCAGTCCTGTAGCATAGCATCCAGTGATACCCAAACATGCCCAATCCCAAGTAACACTTGTATGTCAGTCAGAATAATGCAAGCATAACAGGTAAGACGTTGTCATGCATGTAGTATTTGACCTCATATTGCAAGAATGGCATGCTGTGCTGCAGGAATGTTAATGTACAGTCTGAACCTTTTTAAAAAAGGGGCTTGGACTCAGCCATTAAGTGCAAAGGGGTGAGCTAAATACAATACTATTACACATATGCATAGTCACAGTGCAGCACCTCTGGACTCCTGTGCTGCTTGAAACTAGCAATAGAAATGTTGCTGTAGGCATTTGGCCTCACAGTCATAGTAAGCCTACAGTACAAGTTTCCACATAAAAGTAGGCCCCTATCTACACCACACAGACCCATTCCCACATAAAAGTAGGCCCCTGTCTACACCACATAGACCCATTCCTTCAGTAGGCACTCTTTTTGCTAGATGACTTACATCAAGGTCCAACACCAATGTAAAACTTTAAAGTGTTGTAGTATTGTGAGGTTGATTCTTGGAATGAAGTATGCATATCCAAGATTACTCATTGGCCTACATGACTTGAGGAACTCCATAGCTTTTGGTTTTGTAATCAGAAGTGAAGTAGTATTTGCAGTAGCATTCTAATTGTTTTAGAATCTGATCCCAAATGCAAGTGTGATGCTAATGTACAGATAGATATAAATCCTGGTTTTCAGATTAAAGTAAATCTATCACTTGATCAAAAAATAAATAAATAAATATGTAAGTAAAAATAAACAGAAGGCCACCCATTGGCGCTCCATAGATCATCATTCCAGTTTGTGAACAAATTACTGGCTCTCATATTCTTATTTCATAAGATATCTTCAAGAAATTTCAGTGTACCTCTCCAGTGCCTCATATATAGCCTCAGCCTAGTTTTTGCATTGTATCTAATTCTTTTCTGCTAGCAGGTGTGAGCTTAGAGGCCACTTTCATCCCTTATAGTTAATCATTGAATCCTTATTCTTCTTCTGCCAAATTCATAATAATATAATAACACCCAACAATGTAATCACAGTAGCTTGTTAATACGTTTCTACTTTATGTGTTTTATTTATTTAAAAGGTACATGAACTGAACCCAAAGGCCTATTTTTAGCCACAGCCTTATTATAATGAGATAAAGAAACGTACACACATGTACACATTTCCAGTAACTAGTATTAGGCTAACATTTTAAAAAATATTCAGGCTTAATAGTAAACTTTTTTATTTTATTGGTCGGCCATGGCTGATCACAGCTCCTACATGTTATTTCCCTTATTATCTCCCTCCTTAGATCCTCAAACCCTGTTGATCTCATTCACATTTCAGGGGTCTCCCTTCTTGTGGAGTCCATGCACCTGGAATTCCCAAACCCCATGTGTGAGTTATAAGGGATGTATGATGCCAGCTATGGGAGTGGGCTATGTCCAGGCAAGAAGCAGTCATACTGTAGGTAGTTAGTAGGGCTTTTCTTCGGGCCCTATCCAGGCATGCTGATGATACTTATATAGGACATGTGGGCAGTGAGGCATGGTCAATGAGGACAGGAATGGCTTGGGCCATACAGCAGCAGAGCCTCCTCAGCCTTTCCTCACATCTCAGTCTATAATTGTTTCAAGTTCCTGCTTAGACCAGGAATGATGAGTGATCCACCCACACCAGCACACTAACTCTACTTAGGATAGATAGGGTAATTCTGACAGAAAGCCGCATTAGTCACTGAGCCACTAACTGAACTCAGGTTGTCTACCTGTAGTAAAAGTTTCGTCCCTGTATGTCACACAACTATCTAGACTTAATATTGCACATTTGTCACATTATCATACTTTGTTGTTACATCAGGCACAAGTGAAAGACTATAAATAACTACCAGTGTAAATATGCTGTCACAGTATAAGTCTTAAGTTAAAATACCCGGGCAGCAACACTTTAATGTCTGATGAAGAAAGGTCATTGACTGGAATGAGAAGAGAGGCTGAGTAAAATGCTATCTAATATTATCCAAAAGGGAATTTCAAAGTGTAGAATGGTCTAGTGTTCTCTTTTCCAGTACCAATGTCAATATGATAGAACCTCATTTAAGTTTTAAGCCCTGGGACTCTAGTTTTACATGCATTCTGAGAGATGAGAGCTGCCATATCTGTGTATTACAAAAAAGAATGCACATTGTCCATGAAGCCATAGCATGGGCAAAGAAAATGATACAACTGTCCTAGGATAAGGCATTAGGGGACATGTATATCCTGCAGAAGAGGTGCTTATAATTAGATGCAAGTCAGTTGTGTTATCAGTTTTGTTAGGCAATTGCCTAGCTTTGTGCAAATACACTATTAATATTTATTTAAGCAGCTGTACAAGATAAAACAAACAAAAACAAAAACTACTGTAAAACACCAAAAAAAAACAGAAAATCGAGAAATCCACGTTATCAAAACACCAAGTCCACAAAGGATTTATTTGTTAGCACTTTCATGCACCTGAGGAAGTGCACGTATTGAAGGTGCATGAAAGCACTAACAAATAAATCCTTTGTGGACTTGGTGTTTTGATAACGTGGATTTCTCGATTTAAGCAGCTGTGACTGAGATCCTTGTTACTTAACTGATTTGCTTGTTTTGTGCACGCATGAGTGTGTGTGTGTGTGTGTGTGTGTGTGTGTGTGTGTGTGTGTGTAAGAAACTGTAGCAAGGAGCTAATGTTTACACTTTCTGAAAGGTGTTTCAGACAGTGAGAGAACTATTATGTATTAACAAAATAGCTCTTTATTCAGAGGATTCTTTCTCTTCATGTCTGGTTGGGAAGGAAGGTCACCAACTGATTGCACAGGGTGCCAACTAATGTTGCTGCAGCTCTGTCACTAGACAAAATAAAGTGTCATACCCTCCAGAACTGTTTGTTTTTTAAGGCTTTACTGAAGTTGGTCACGGCCCTATTTCCAGTCACGTGACTCACTTAAGCATTTCTCTAATCTCATACTTTGGCATGTGTCTTCCCCTTTTCATGGCAAATGAGTATCCCTTAGGCAATAAACTGTTCAGCATTATCATACAACTTGATGTGCAATACTACATTATTACTAAGCATGCAACTCACATGGCAGTTTCATATCACAAAAAAACTTGACACATCTTAATATTTAGCAATATAAAGTCAGAGAGCATTCAGACATTCAAGCAGCAGTTGTAGGACCTACTAGATAAAAACAGGACGACATGAGCTGGATTTGATAATAGGGGACCTGAATGCTCATACTGGAGCAGACAGAGCAAGAAATGAAGATGCTATGGTACACATAGGTGGGACAACTGGAGTAATGAAGGACAGGGAATTCTATATTTCTGTATGGCAATTGGATTGATGTTGGCTAATACAATGTTCTGCAAGACAGTCACAGGATCACATGCAACGGTGGCCAACATCTAACACAGGTAAACTCCTAGTAAGGAAATTGCATTGAGGTAGACACAGAGATTGCAAAATCATCCCCAGTGAAACAGATGGACCACAGCATAAATCAGTGGTAGCCACAATTAACTTGCAAGCAATGGTCAGTCCAGGCACTAAAGGAAAACAGTGACTAGACTGAAAACCTGGAACTTGACACCTCAGAAAGAAGAAAAAGTCAGTGGAGTCATACAAGAAGAAGAATGACTGCATCTCAAAACAACATGTGTGGAGGCTAGAGAGCAGATGTGCAACTGAGCCATGTATGGAACTAAGGTACATAAGGAAAGCCAGTAGTGGAATGCAGAAGACTAGGAAGTTATCAAAAAAATAGATGGAGTGTAGGGAAAAGAGGGAAACATGAAAGATGGTTCAGACTAACAAGCAATACTGGTTGATTAACAGAGGGGCTAAGAAATCAGTCACAATAGCTAAGAACAAGCCATCAGTGGCAGTTTCTTCAAAATGACTCAGCAGATGGTACAAAGAAAGTCTAGAAGATTTCAAATAAAGACAGAAAGGTAAAAAAATAGCTATTTGATTGGACTCTCTATCAAGTCTGCTATTTCTAGTACACAGCAATGCCTACTCAGGGTCTTTTATGCAAGATTCAGACAGGTGTGAAATGCTCTAAATTGTGAAAACAAGGTTTTCATTAAAAAGCAAAGGAAAAGAAGCTTTTATTTCAATCATGCTTAAATATTTTAAGTTACACATATTGTGACATGTATGTGATACTTTTTGTACTTTTCTGCTTTTTTTCCATGTTTTAACTAAAGAAGTAATCTGTTTGCATTTTTTCAGCTTCATTTGCAGGTGTGGGAAGATTGTTTATACATTAATATTGTACTTCTAGCTTTATAAGTAGAATTGCTTGTAAAAGCTGTTTTTATTTTGAACCCTGTCTGGGGCCTTAGTCTAGTAGTCATACCTCTCAACCTGAAAACATCAAAAATCTGGACAAGGCCCATGAAAAATAGGTATAAATCTGTACACTGATTAACATAAAATTTGCGTGCATAATTATGTAACCACACCCACTCCCGTGGAATTGTGGGATACCAACTTTCAAACGCAAATTGAAGAACAGACAACTGAAATATGGCACCAGAGTCCCCCTGCAACCATTTCAATGTCCCATTACCTGGCTATTTCACCCCATTTACCATAAACACTAATGTGCATACTGCTTTACTTCTACAATGATTATTTGGATTTTATTTTTACATTTTATAGAACAATGTGAAAACAAACACTAATAGATATCTGCTAAACAAAGAAATACTGTCTCACAATGAAAACAGACTTAGCATTAAAACTTCTCTGCCCTTGAAACTCACATTCACCGAAACAGCATTGAAACCCAAACCACATCCAAAGAAAATGCATCTGGCCAGTGGTGAATACAGATTACCTTTGGGCTGTTTTCAAATCATAGGCCTCTTGCACACACAACAAGAAACATACACGTGTTCTTCAATACACCTTCTTGACTTTATTAAATTATATTCCTTGTATAATACAGCACACTTGTTAGACTTGGAGGGAGCGCATTTTAAATTTATTGTTTGAACATTTTTCCAGTAGGCAATAAAACAAAATGCATGAACCAGTAATGACATAGTGTAAGCCATGGGCATCTTGCATAGCTTCTCAAACTTATTTTCAATTTCTCACACACTCAATAGACAAGTAACCAGCACGCGCACACACTCACTAGACAAGTATCCAGCACACACACACTCAATAGACAAATATCCAGCACACACACACTCAATAGACAAATATCCAGCACACACAATCAATAGACAAGTATCCAGCACACACAACAGCTCATTAAATAAGTATCCAGCACATACAATTGCTCATTAAATAAATATCCAGAGCACAAAATCTTTAAATAAATATCCAGCACACATAACAGCTCATTAAAAAACATCCAGTTCGGCAGCAAAAACAGCTCATTCTATCCAGCTTTACACACACACACCCCCTCTTCCTACATTTCCAGGCAGCTCCAGCTCAGAGTCAGTAAATATCCAGCACCAGCAGCAGCACATGAAAATGGCTCAGCATGCCTCGCATTGCATTTAAGGATTTGAGCAGACCCTTCCTTTCAAGGTAGCTCAATAACAATCCCCACTTCTGCAAAAACACATGAAAATGGCATTGCGGTTAAGGATTTAAGCTGGAAACTAGCAGTAATTTCAGTGACACCAAAAGATTGGGCATAATGTAAAGCAAACAGTATTTTACAGACAATTTCTGTGTTGAATCGTGACTATAAATTATTCACAACTGTCCTGACTTTTAAAATTACTTCTGAGTTCCATATTGGTCAGTTTTGACTAACGTCAGTTCAAAGGGTACCAAACCTGTAATAACATTATGCAATCATTGCTATTCACTAGGGATGGATATGTTTCTGGAAAACCCTTGATTATGGCCAGTTTGAATATAGATGGCATTGGGGCATTTTCACACACCCTTCTGACAACAGTGATAAATAAACCCTTGTCCCTTAGCTGCAGGTTATGTATACTTCCTGCCTGAATGGCAGTGCATGATAACGAGTTTGTTAAACAGCAGACAATGGCAGTACCTGCTTTGGCTGATACTAATAGTGGCTCATTTGTTAAACAGCAATGGCAGTGCAGTAATCCTAACCTGGCTGTGCAAAGTACATGATAATTACAATGGCAGTACAGTAAATAAATCCTAACCTGGCTGTGCAAAGTACCTTCTGCATTCAGATAAATGCATGATTATAATTGCAGCAATCCTAACCTGGCTATGCAAAGTACCTTCTGCAGTCTGACAAATGCATGATAATAATTGCGACTTGTTCGTTAAACAGCAGACAATGGCAGTACAGTAAATAAATCCTAACCCGGCTGCATGATAAATAAATCCTAACCTGGCTGTGCAAAGTACCTTCTGCAGTTCCTGCCGCAGGTTAGATATTCCGTGTTCTTTCTTACTGCCTGAACGGCAGTAGATTCTGATTAATAAATCCTCTTGCTGCAGCTCGTTCATTAACTTCCAATCCCTGGCTTAAAAAGTAAATAAAACCTCCTGCCGTGGCTCGTTCAGTCCTACAGTATTCAAAGAGATGTGCAGCATGTTGACGGAGCTGACGTCATCGCTCACGTGATGACATCAGCCCCGAAAGCGCAAAAATCAAAAACATACTTTTGAAAAATTGGAAATAATGGGGTGCCACTCTGGAATCGTGGAACCCCATTATTGGGACCCCAGAACTCGGTAAAAAACGAGTAATTCAGGACGGTTGAGAGGTCTGCTTGTAGTTTTATTTGCAATTGTAGCAAAACTGTGAATTATTGCCAGATGTGATCCTCATTTAGTCATTTATTACTGCCCTTTTTCTATAAACCATCTTTTTGGTAAACTTCTGCACAGTCTGGACTGGGGCTTTAGTGCTTTTATAGCTGTATATATTCCAGCTTTGCTGATAGAAACTTAAATTCTGCTTAGCACTTACATGCTTAAAGTTGCATTCTAGTGTCTTTCCATTCCCCTGTTATATGTGACTGTCCCACCTCCACTGAGAAATTAAGCTAAAGTTTCTGAAATTCGAACCTACCTGAGGCCATTAACCTGTTGCTTAGACTCATGGGACTAGAGCTCCAAAACTGATTGATTTGATTAGATCCTTCTCTAGCTAGCCTGCTGTTGCAGACTGAATTATTTTCTGCAACGCTCCCATACTTTTCCTGTTGTGGTTTTAAAAGGTTGTGTCTCTGGGTTCCACCACTTATGATAATCTGACTTCCAGAGCCTCTGCCTCTTATTTTTATCTGACTTACAAAGTCTCTTCCTCCACACTTTCATTGCTATTGTCTGTTGTATAAACTACTGAAGTAGTTTTCCCAAGCATTGTTTAAGATAGATTCAAAATACTAAGTGTCCACTCAATACCCTGTGCACCACATCCTTGTAGCTCACCAAATAAAGGACCTGACATCATAAATATTCACTTTCCCAATTGCTCCACAGACAGTTTAGTGGACATGGCTATACTGAGGCAATCTAACAACTGTCGAATTTTCACTGTCAACCATTTAATCCTCAAAGAAACAAAGATTGGGGAAGACGGACATCCGCAATGTCTCTGGAGGAAACACTCTTGCATGCAAAAACTCATAATAACGATCTGGTTGTCAGAAACATACATGCTAGACCTACTGCACATAGCATGCACCCCCTCATATATGCCTACTTATGCTGATGCACTTAAATGCAATCTGCCCAAACCCCAAAGACCTCTCAGACATTCTATCTGCAAAAATTATCCCCAGCAAGCCTGAAACTCTCAATAAATCAAGTAACACTGCACATATAGCCACAACCAGTGGAGCCTCAACCACCAACTACATTGTACAACATAGTGATGCCCCTCTCACAAGGCCGAAGAAGAAAATAATAGTCATTAACCTGTCAAAAGCCAGGATATGCTAAGTTACACATTCACTCAAGTCACTGCACTACAAGTACCAGTATGATTCAGTTATATTCCATACAGCTGTAAAAGAATGGAGACATGCCACCCTAGACTGTATGAAGACAGACATTATGGAGCTCTACAACTATATGTCACATGCTGGTATGCGTCTATCATTCAGCAGCATTCTACCTTCACCAGGGACGATGGCAAGGGGGCATGGCTTAGCATGAGCCTTGAGTAGCAGCACTTTCTATCTGCTCTGCCTTATCATATCTTTTATGACAGGAATTTTTAAGTATAACTAACTAAATAGTATGTTTTTATATATTTAGTGTCTCTTCATAGTTAATATCAAAAAATATTTTAATTATGTACAACTTTTCCTGTCAAAATTACAAAAGACAAGTTTCAGGCATCTGACTACAGCATGAGCTTTACTAAATCCTCTCATCAGGACTCTGTATTAAAAAAAAAAAGAGTTTCAAACTCTTTTTAACTACCATACAGGAATTATCAACAAAATTTGACAGAATGGACATGAAAATAGATAACTTTAAAGAAACTACTTTGCAACAAATGGAGACAATACATCTGGAACTTAAACAGCAGAAGAAACAAATTACAGGTATTGAAACTTCCTTAAATGATATGGATAGTAGAACACAACAAAATGAACATAACCTGGTATTTCTTCTAAAACAGAATACCTTGCTGTTAACAAAAATAGATGATCTAGAAAATAGATCTAGAAGAAATAACATCAGGATCTTTGGTTTACCAAATAACTTCGAAGAAAACAACTTGGAAAAGTTTTTATCTTCATGGCTACCAAAAATCTTACAACTCCATGAAGCACTTTCTTTTGGTATAGAAAGAGCTCACAGGTCCTTGTCTTCTTTTAAAAATACCAAAAGCACTTCTACAAAGTCTTATAGTGACATTTTTATTATCCCATGATAAAGAAATAGTTTTGAAGACAGCTTGGTCTAGGTCACCAATTAAATACAAGGACAGCATCATTCATTTTGATAATGACTATTTTTCATCTGTTTTTTTTTTCAAAAAGGAAACAGGTCCTTCCATTGCTCAAAGAACTAAAGAAAGCACAAATAAAGTCACACTTACTTTTCCCTGCAAGGCTGAAAATCTTCCTTCAAGATGGTCCAAAGATATCTGAAGAACTTGATGCTGCCATCAACTACATTAAATCAAATAAAATATTGGATAAAATAGATGAAATGGACTGGGCCAGTTCAAGTCTCAAAAGAATTGCTGAAAATGGTAATTGGAAAACAGTTGAACACAAGAAGAAACTTAAAAAATAACTCTCTTTTTTGTTTTCCTACATAATGGACTTTTTATTTCCTTTTACATAACTTTTTTTCTTTTATTATGACCCAGAAGCCATGGGATTTGAAAACGGTTCAACAGGTTAGTGCCATTCTTTTCTTTAACATATAATGTTTATAACTCATGTTTATATATTATATAATTAATTAGTTACATTTAATAACCATTAGTAGTCTATATATATTATTCCCCCCTTTACTAATATTAGTTTCCTTTATATTAGTTATTTTGGGGTTATAATTTAGTATAATTTTTATATGAATAACCTTTAATAACATTTTAGCTTAAGTAAAGAAAGGAATGGGGAAGGGAGAAGTTCAGGAAACCAAGTATACATTAATATTTTCTAAGCATTAGATTATTGCCCCATAATAGCTTAAACTGTTGAATATATATCCTGCTCAGGGTTATAATTATATTATTTATAGAAGTTTAGAAGCCAATTGTTTAAAACACTTGTCTAGTATTCCAGTTCTTGTGTATTTCTTTAAATATTACTATAATGCCTGTTAAACTAGTTTAAGCTTCCTTTACCATATTATTTTTCTTTATTATAAATATTCCTTTATAATTATAAATAATTTATATTTAACATGCTTTTAGAGTATTTTTATGAAAGGGGATATCCTGAGATGTCTTTAATTCCTTCGCATTGCTATTTAATGTAGTTAACTATGTGTCTTTGTTGTGTGGATACAGTTTCCTTGCTCTCCGCTTCCTTTGTATATGCCCTTGTGTTTTTCATTGGGTGTTTGGGCATGATGGCTCTGTTTCATGTGTCTTTGGCTGGTATAGCCTGTATTTTGTTGGCATAGTTTGTTGGTGGCTTTGGGTATGTAACAGACCCGAAGATTCAAGGATCCGAGGTTGCTTTTTTTTCCTTTTCACTTGTCGTCTTCTTTGACACTTAATGAGAGCTTTAACTGTTGCTGGAGTGTCTCATCTAGCCCTCAAGCCACTGTAAGCCTGCATCTGAAGACAAGAAAGCTCACAGTTTCCTGCTGAAAAAAACTGAAGCAGTTTTTTTCCCTTCATTTGGTGATATAACCGTACGCTTCTTCGAACAGCTGCAAGAGCCACATGACGTCACTGACAACTCGGCGTTCTTCAGAAAAAGGAAGTAAACATTTCTCAAAGCCTTTTGGACATGCTTAAAAGTTTTTTCTTATCTTTCTTTTTACTGGAATGATATGTATATGCTGTACAATCAAACACAAAGGTAAGCAGTAGCAGATTTTATTACAATCGATATCTTCTACTTAGTACATAAATATTACAGAAGAGATTGAATATGACTGGTAAAAGATCATTTATAATATATTTGTGCTTATTTTGCTACTTTAAAAGGAAAAATGCTTTTCAATAATTCATTGTCTTCTAGATTTAAGTATATTGAAACCCTATTCTCATTAATAATTTCATTATGTTACAGTAAGTGCAGTACTATTGGTATTTATGTTGCTTACTGTACATTACACTGTATACTATCCTTTTACTTCTGCTTAGCAGAGTAACACTCTAAATGTTAACCTTAACGGATCTTATTAACTAATATTTACAAATACAATAATTTTAAATTTGTCTCACAGACTTTGCATGGGGATGTAATGAATGAGTAGCTCAAAGACATTTCTAAGATCAGTTGGCTGTTTTTGCTTGCCCATAATTGAACTGTATTTAATATACTGGTTTTGGGTCCTGTTTCATTATTATGTCCTGATACAAGTTTGAAACATTAGTTTTGTTTGAATTGCCTAGTTGTAAAAATGAGTGCCATTTGATTTATCTGTGCTGTTGCAATCATACTAAATCTTACTATGTTTAGTTAATTGTGAGGTTTTTTTCACATTTTTGGTCCTATATTATATACCGCATATCCCTTTCATTTTAATCTAAAATAGTAATGTTGCAATAATGTATCCTGTCAATGAGAGTCTTAATTTTGTTTGCAAATGCATTGGTGGTGTGAATAGGTTGAAGTTTCATATTCATCAATATAGATATATATTTTTTGCTTCATACCTGTGGGGGTATATTTAAATTTGATTCATGTGTTTATCACTTCATTTTGTTTAGTCAGAAATATATGTATTAGTGTGAGATGTTTAAGAAATGGTTATAGTAATACACAGATTACAAACAAATTAATAAGTAAACAAGCTCACCAGTGATTTAGTAATTATGACATTTTTGAATAGTTGATTTACATGTTTAGTAAAAAGCCATGTTTTTAAAATGATGAAACAGTATATATTTCAGGCAGTACATGATAGAAACTTGCTGCTAGTAGGAATGTTAATTTGAGTGATTAATGTCACTCAGATTAGGAGTTTATAACTCCAGGTGGGATTTAAAAGGTTTTCTTGTTAGATGTTTTTGTTATAATTCCTTGTTAACACTTTTTCAGATGTTCACAAAATTAAGAATAGTTGAATGTTACTTAAATATTCATAACCTTAAATCATTTTTCTGTATAGTATACTATATAACGTGCTGTATTCCATTCTATTTATTTATTTTAATTTATAAACTAAGAACTTATAGGAATTTTAGCCAACATACATTGCAATCCAACAAATTAACATGACATCACTGCATTGTATTTCTCTTAATATAAATGGTCTTAATAACCCCAACAAGAGAAGATCTTTGAATAAATATCTACAGTTGCATAACTCACAATGATGTTTTTCCAAGAAACTCATTTAATAGAAGATGACATTTCCAAACTAGAATCTAAATCTTTCTCAATTCTTGTTAGCTCTGAACATTCACAAAAAACAAGAGGTGTAGCAAATATTATGGAATAATAAATTACCGCAGCCTAAAATATTAGACACATACAAAGATAATAAAGGTATGGTAGCTTCTATTATCATACAATTTAATAATTTAATATTCACTCTAATAAATATGTACTGGATTCCTGGCTTTGGACAGATATCAGCGCAACAACATATTGATCATACTATTCAATTCTTATTATTTTAGCTGGTGAGTTTATTGTATTTTTAGTAGCTCTGATTCTTCCTTTAAGGGTCATTCTAAGGGGATCCAGTATCTGTCTGCTTGGGATGACATGGTCGACAGACCATGATGCCTTGCCACAGATGGCCTGCACCTGTCACTCTTGCGATTCCGGATACTGGCTAAGGCTCTTGCTGCCCCTATAGTGCCTTTTTTAGGTAAGGTTCAAATAACAAATTCACCACCATAACAGGAACAGGCAAGCAAAAACTGAGGGTAATGTACTCAAAGCTAGAAGTCTAAATCTCAAAATGCACTCACTCGAGGCACTCCTTAAAATAGAGAACATCGATATCTGTGCAGTGACTGAGACCTGGTTTAAGGCTCCAGAGAGCACCCCTGCACTACCAGGCTATAACTCATAACACACTTTTTGGCCATGTAACCTGGACTGAAACACCAAAGGCTGAGGTGTGTCCATATTCATTAAGGATATCCACACCTCCAAGTTAGTTGCTCAGCATAATGCATCTGAGGTTATCCAAGTGCAACTAACTCTGGGCAGAACTGCAATCCAAATTGTAGCTTGCTACAGATCCTCCACTATGCCCCAGGACTCCCACTCCTCTTTTCTTGATGTACTGGAAAATATTAGGGTTCAACCAAACACCCTAATAATGGGCGACTTCAACAACCCCACCATTAACTGGGAAAACTACTCGTGTACCAAGTCCTTTAGCTCAACGCTTTCTGGAATTCATAAACTCCAATGCCCTGGATCAACTTATCCACACCCCCACCATGGGCAACAATATCCTAGACCTAGTCATTACCAACATGAGTGACCGGTGTTCCACACCTGAAGTCAACTCCTCGTTGGTCTGATCTGACCATAAGCTAATCACCCTTGATATCCACATCCTGTTCCCACCCCCCATTAAGGAAACCACAGTAAAAAATTTCTCCAAAGCCAACTTTATGCTTCTTAAGACAGAAGTGGTGAACTTCATGACACCCATGCAGATGGACAATGCAGTTACAACTGCTGAATCCTTCACAAATGCACTCTATAAGCACTTACACGAGTGCATGGATGGTGCTATCCCAAACAGAACCAAGACACTATCCTCAAAAAAAGGAAACCAATCTGGTGGTCCCCTACCATAAACAAACTGTACAACAGAAGGAAGAAACTGTTGCAAAAGAGAGTAAAATCCCATGAGTGGAGGAGCTCCCTGGTCAGCCTCAGTAATAAGCAGAAATCCCTTATAAGATCCTCCAGAACTAGCTAGAAAACAAAATCACCCCTAATTCCAAGGACAACCACAAAGCAATCTATAGCTATGTCAAGAATCTCGATGGCAACACCCAGATCTGCTCTGAGCTACAGCACAAAGGCACGAAAATTACAGAACTAACTGATATTGCCAACAACCTGGCAGATAGGTTCAGTGCTAACTTTACCCCCCTCACACCCCCTAAAGGGCCCATATTTTATTTTATTTTTATTTTATTTTACATTTGTTAACTGGGGGTGTCTGACTGAGCCAAAAATGCCCCTTTTCAGCAGAGGCCCAGGGAGAAAAGCTCCAAATAGAAAAATTACAGATACATTTAGACATGATCAGTATACACACAAATTACAAAAGACATGTTTTACAGTGGTATGCAGCACATCAACAGTTACAGTGGAGAGAACAAACAAAAAAGATTTAAAAATAAATTTGTGGTGTAGAGCTGGAATTTGGAACATAGGTAGAATACATACATAGTACACAGCCAGTGTTTGTGAGAATAGTTTTCAATCTTAATCAAGTACTCTAAATTTAGTATGTGTACCTTATCCGCTTTCACTAGCTTGAGATGTTGCCTGATGAGGTCTTTAAAGGAGGCTTTGGATGATGTGTTTGTGTTTTGAATGCTAATGTGGACAGAGTTCCATTTTTAGCCACTGAACTACTATATCTATACAGAAAGCAGAGTCCTTGTAATCACAACTACGCAGGTAAAAGCTGCACACTCTAAAGCCAAAAATACAGCATCCATGGGACCAGAGAACATCCCAGGCTGCATTTTACATGAAATTCAGAACGAACTGGCTCCCCGCTTAAGCACCATGTTCAGTAATAGCCTCGCATCAGGATTTGTGCCCACTGAGTGGCACACAGCAATAGTTATCCCACTGCACAAAGGGGGAGCCACCACTGATCCTGGGAACTATCGACCTATTAGCCTGATGAGCCTGGTCTGCAAGGCTATGGAATGTATCATCATGGAACTCATAAATAAAGACATTGGTAACCTCCAAACTCTGGATCCCACCCAGTTCTGGTTTGTGAAAGGCAGATCATGCCTCCTGAAACTGATCAACTTCTTTGAGGCCATCACCAAAGCCGTAGATGAGGATAAGGTGGTTCACACAGCCTATCTTGACCTCGCCAACACTTTTGGCACCATCCCCCATTCTGGAATTATAGCTAAACTCACTAAACTAGGTATAAATCCCTACGTCACAAGATGGGTTGCTAACTGGCTCATTGACAGAACCCACAAGCTGCAAACTCCAAATCTGACCTCAAAGCAGTGACAAGTGGAGTACCACAGGGTTCCATCCTGGGACCTCTCCTGTTTGGTATCTACTTCTCTGAAGTACAGGCTAACACAGAAGGCCTCTGGCTAATAAAGTTTGCAGATGACTGCAAACAAGGAGCCATGGTCAAGTCACCAAATGATGTGGACGTCCTACAGAAGGGCCTCACTGAGACAGATGCCTGATGTCAGAGCCATGGCCTCAAGCTCAATGCCAAAAAGTGCAGTGTCATCCCCTTTGGTAAAAACTCTGTACTCATGAACTACCACATAGACAGCAATCTACTTAACACCAAATGCGTGAAAAAAGACCTTGGGACCCAGGTGGACAGTAGTCTCTCCTTTGATAGTCACATCGCCACAGTAGTCAGGAAGTCCTTCTACGTGGCACACCTCATCATAAAAGGGTTCTCATCTAGGAAAAAAGGTCATTGTTCCCCTCTACTCGACACTCATTAGACCCATTATAGAATACAACTCCCCTTTTTGAATGTACCTCACAAGACATCTGCAGCAGCTGGAAAGGCCACAGAAGTACCTCACAAAGAGGATTACTGGCCACAAACAAATGCCCTACACTGACCGCCTCAAAAAACTCCAGCTTTACTCCATAGCATATTGCCTACTTCAAGGTAATCTCTGCCTAACATATAAAGCTATGTCAAACCCAGAGCTGTTGGACATGCTACACCTAAAGAAATCCCAATCCCTCCAAGTTACATGCTCTAGGGACGTAAACCTTGTCACCACAATAAATAGGACATGCTGGAGGGATAGATTCCTGTCCCAGAGACTTCCTATACTCTGGAACAGATGCATGGACGGGAAGTAGGAAATACACCCCAGGGATCACTTCTGTGTCTCTGCTCAACAGTGGCAGAGGAAAATAACCTTCTTGGGTGGCGTAAGCCAGGGAACCTTGTTGGCTAGGCTTACATAGGCCCTTGGGCCAATAGCTTAGTACCTACCTATGAACCTATGAACCTAAAAGAAAAATTTCATGTTCAGCTAAATTATTGAAATAATTTTCCAATTCCTTTTTATTAAAAGACATTGATAATTATGATGACTCAAAGTCACTATTTTACACATTTTTCACACACATACAACACATATTCAAGAATAGATAGAGTTTTTATTACAAATAGTTTAATAGAGTCTTTAAGTAATGTTAAAGTTATTACATGCCCCTTTTCAGATTACAATTCTATAACCTTTGAGTTATATATTCATACTAAACCCAATGCTCAGATAAAATGAATCCCAACATATATCACCAAATTAAAAGATGTTAACACTTTCATTCTGCAAGAAGTTCATTGTTTTTTAGAATTCAATAACAATAATAATACATCTGAAATTTTTATTTGGGATGCAATGAAAGCATATCTATATGGTAGAGTAATTGACTGGTATAAGAAAAAAGACATTCATGGGATAAAGATCTAAATGCGATACAAACAAAACTAGACACCTTAAATCTTGAGTTATCAAAAAACTCACAAGTAAAATCTAAACTGGATGAACCAGAAATCTTAAATAAGAAATACCTTGAGATTCTTAATCATAAAATTAAGATACGTTTTGAGAAATACAAGTTTATTCATTTTGCAATTAATCCAAGATCTTTGAATATTTTATCCAATAAAGTAAAAAGATTGAATAAATTCAGTAACATTAAAGAAATATATTCACCCGAGAAATAAATAGTTTCTGATTTGAATAATATATTAATTGAATTCAGACATTTTTTTCTTAATTTAAACCAATCCCCTGCATCAATATATTCAAGGAAATATATTCAAGCTTTTATTTAAAAAAATCTCAAAATAGATTAACAAGTGAGCAAACTAAACTTCTAAATAGGGAAATTACTTTAAAAGACATTCAAGAACAAATTAACATCCTCAAACAAAAAAAGGCACCTGGTAATGATGGCATTATTCCAGAAATTGACAAATTGTTTCCAGATAAAGCACTAAGTTTATTACTTTCAGTTTTTAACACTATCCTCTTCTTCTTCTTTCGGCTGCTCCCATTAGGGGTCGCCACAGCAGATCAACTGTTTCCATTTCTTCCTGTCCTATGCATCTTGCTCTGTCACACCAACCACCTGCATGTCCTCTCTCACCACATCCATAAACCTTATCTTAGGCCTTCCTCTTTTCCTGTTATCTGACAACTTCATCCTTAGCATCTTTTTCCCAATATACTCTGCATCCCTCCTCAGCACATGTCCACACCAACATAATCTTGCCTCTCTGGCTTTGTCTCCAAACATTCCAACCTGGGCTGACCCTCTAATATACTTATTCCTAATCCTGTCCATCCTCGTCCCACCCAGTGCAAATCTTAACATCTTCAGCTCTGCCACATCAAGCTCTGACTCCTGCCTTATTGTCAGTGCCACTGTCTCCAACCCATATAACATAGCTGGTCTCACTACCTTCTTGAGACCTTCCCTTTCTTACTGGTACTCGTCTGTCACAAATCACTCCTGACACTCTTCTCCACCCACTCCATCCTGCCTGTACTCTCTTCTTCACCTCTCTTCCACACAAACCATTACTCTGAACTATTGTCCCCAAGTATTTAAACTCATTCACCTTCACCACCTCTACTCTTTGCATCCTCACCATTCCTCTATCCTCCCTCTCATTCACACACACATATATTCTGTCTTAGTCCTGCTGACCTTCAGTCCTTTTCTCTCTAGAGCATATCTCCATCTCTCCAGGGTCTCCTCCACCTGTTTCCTACTCTCACTACAGATCACAATGTCATCTGCTAACATTATAGTCCACGGGGACTCCTAACTGATATTGTCAACCTGTCCATCACCATTGCAAATAAGAAAGGGCTCAGAGATGATTCTTGATGTAATCCCACCTCCACCTTAAACGCATCTGTCACTCCCACTGCAGACCTCACCGCTGTCACACTACCCTCATACATATCCTGTACCACTCTTACATACTTCTCTGCCACTTCTGACTTCCTCATACAATACCACAACTCCTCTCTAGGCACCCCGTCATATGCTTTCTCTAAATCTGCAAAGACACAATGCAACTCCTTCTGACCTTCTCTGTACTTCTCCATCAACAGTCTCAGAGTACACATCGCATCTGTAGTGCTCTTTCCAGGCATGAAACCATACTGCTGATCACTAATCATCACCTCCCTTCTTAACCTAGCTTCCACTACCCTTTTCCATAACTTCATGCTGTGACTGATCAGTTTATTCCCTCTGTGGTTACTACAGCTCTGCACATCACCCTTATTCTTAAAAATTGGTACCAAAACAGTTTTTCTCCATTCCTCAGGCATCCTCTAACTTTCCAAGATTTCATTAAACAATCTAGTTAAAAACTCCACTGACATTTCACCTAAACCCTTCCATGTTTCCACAGGTATGTCATAGTGACCAACAGCCTTTCTGTTCTTCATCCTCTTCATAGCTATCCTTACTTCCTCCTTGCTAATACACTGCACTTCATGATTCACTATCTGCACATCATCCAACATTCTCTCCCTCTCCTTCTCTTCATTCATCAACCCCTCAAAGTACTCTTTCCATCTGCTCAAAACAGTGAGTACATTTCCCCTCATTATCCTTTATCACCCTTACCTGCTGCACATCTTTGCTAGCTCAGTCCCTCTGTTTAGCCAATCGGTACAGGTCCTTTTCTCCCTCCTTAGTGTCCAACCTTTTATACAACTCTTCATACACCTTATCCTTAGCTTTCGACACTTCTCTCTTTGCCATGCACCTCATCTCCTTATACTCTTGTCTACTTTCTTCATCTCTTTGACAATCCTACTTCTTCTTCGCCAGACTCTTTCTCTGTATACTTTTTAACACTATACAAGATAAAAATAGTACCCCTCCCTCATGGAAGTATACATTCATGTCTCCTATTTTAACACTTGAAAAAGATCCTGCAAATTGTATTTCATACAGACCTATCTCTTTACTTAATACGGATTACAAAATATTTATGTCTATATATGCAAAATGACTTAAGGTATTTCTTCCTAATTTAGTAGATGAAGACCAAACAGCTTTCATAATGAACAGAACAATGTATGATAATATTAAAAGAGTAATCACTTTAATTGAATCAACTAAAAGCCTAAAAAATAATTTAACTATAGTTAGTTTAGACATAAATTGTGCTTTTGACTCTGTCAATTGGAATTACTTATTTATTCTTTTACAGGAACTCAATTTTTCAAGCAATTTTATAAATCTTCTTACACAGTTATATATAGGCTCACAAGCTTATATCAAAATTGGCTCTGATATATCTCATTCCATACCTATTATTAAAGGCAATAACAAGGTTGTCATTTATCCCCTCTGTTATTTACTTTAGTTATGGAGCCCTGGGCCAACTTGATTAGAGATAATAGTAATATTAAGGGATTTGATATTAGTCTTAACAAAACTTCAAAGACTCAAATGTTTGCAGATGAGATTTTGATTAAATTGGGTGGCAAAAGTCCAGCAATTCAAGAATTATTTAATGACATAGATTATTTCCAAAAAAAAATGCAGATCTTACATTTAATCATAAAAGAACACAACTCTTATTATCTGCTACAAAAAATATAATATTCAAAATGAATTTGAAAAAAAATATATACTCACAATCCAGCAAATAAAATATCTAGGAATAGTTATTGCTAATAGTTTGAAAGAAATTCAAAAAAATGAATTTTGATAAAAGTGTAACAGAAATAGATAACCTAATATTTAAATAGTCTAAAATAAATTTTTCAATGGAAGAAAAGTTATCAGTTATAAAGATAATTCTTCTACCAAAAATGTTATACATAATTCAATCTATTTCTATACCTCCATCTTACGCAGTAATTAAAAAGTTGAATAATATAATTAAAAACTTCTATGGTATCCAATTAAATCCAGAGTTTCTTTAACATACCATATGCATAGCTGGGATAACGGAGGCATTGCCTTGCCAAACTTACAAATGTATTCAATTTCCTCAGTCATTAGGACAATTTTGTATCTTATAGATAGTAAATATTCAACTAAATGGAAAGACTTTACATTATCCTCATCAATAAATCTAAATAATAGTAATGACAATTTAAAATTAAAATTATTGAATAATACATTCATATGGAAATTAAAAGAACATTTTCTTTATGTCCTACACAAACTTTTACATCAAATTATATTAATATGATTATAAAATCCTTTAAAACGTTTGTACACAATTTCAATCCTATGAACATTGGATATTACTTATTTTCCCTATAGCATATACACAGGGGATTATCTTCTCCACAAATTTTCCAAAAATGTCAATATTGGAACAAAAACAGCTGATTTATTGGCATCAGCTGGTAAAAAACAATGAATTACAATTCATCAATACTTTATTGGCAGAAAACTACATCGATTCTTTATTATGGCTTATACAAGCTAGAAATTATGTTAAGAATAAAAGTGACTTAATACCTTCTTCAGTTAAACATTTTATTCCCAAATTCATTCAGTACCTAATTGTTTGTTCTCAACAGAACAAGTTAATAAAAATGAAGCTGTCATATAAATCAGAGTTAGATAAATTCCCTGATAATTATTGGAAATTTATTTTTGGAAATCAGTAAAATAAAAAATCAGATAAAGATAAATTACATTTTCTTCAGTCTACAGGTAAAACAACTACTTCACTTAAATGGAGAATGTTTACCTGGAGATTTTTAAATAGATCATTCATCACTGATCATAAAATAAATAAGATGTTTAAAAAAGATATATTGTGTTGGAGATGTTTAGAGTTGTTTCTGAATGCTGATTGGTCACATGTTTTCTATGAATGTTCACATATGAAAAAATATTCTGATGATATCAATAATTTTTTACAGGCACTATTTACTGATAATTTCCAACTTACAATGTAATTGGTATTATTTAATACACAAATGCCATCCTGTGTAAAATCAAACAAATATTCACTTCTTTGGTCTGTATTGTCCATAGCCAGGAAATAAATAGCTAGAAATTGGAAATCATCATGCTCTCCTTCTTTTCAAAACTTTAAAGATATTCTCTTGGAAGTATCCAGATTAGAATCATTAACAATTAAATCTAGATCCTCTAGGAATACAGCAAAATACAACCAATGGTTGAATATAATTGATTTATTAGAAAATCAATAACAGGTTTTTATTAGTTAGCTCTTATACATTTGATATAAAAAGTTTTATTTATTAACAATATAGTGAACATCTTTGTATATAGTTCATTTTTTTGTTTTGATCTGTTATATTTGAAACTTGATTTTTATTTAATGTATTATAAAAAATATTCAATTCTATGTTAACAATTGTATGCCTCAGTAATAATTTCAATAAACCTTTTTCACAAAAGGAAGATGGCATAAAATGAACAGAAGATAATTGACTTTAATAACTGGCTTAGTTTTTGGTGTCATTTGGAGGGATATGGTCATACCTCTCAACTGTGCAAATTTTCACAGAATGTCCAGATTTTTGTCTAATATTTTAGTCTGTTCCTCATAAAATCTGTATTTTTCTGACAAATTACTGGAATGATCTGAGGATTTAAGTCACTGAATAATGAAATGCATTTGAGTTACAGACTTCAAATCATTCAGAAAATGTACATTAAAACAAATCCTGTTACTCTAGCAACTTTCTAAGCTTATAAGAGTAATATTTAAAATATGCCCCTATTTTTGGGCCTTTGTCCCCCCATTTTGTCAGTCTTTGTCCAGATTTCTTGCACTGAAAGGTTAAGAGGTAAGGATACGGTGTCGTTCAGCATGGGAGTCATGCTTAACAAACTAAGTCACTTTGCCAAGGATAGTCTGCATCTTTTCCTTCTAGACTTTTGAATATTGACTAAAACATTGTCCTCCCCATAAAGTGTTTTTAGGTGATAAGTTGACAAACCTTACAATATAACAAAATCTACTCAAGGAAATATGAAGGTGTTACTGCTCCATGCCAGGGGTCTAAACATGGAGTTTCACTCCCTCCAAGCTTTCCTCACCTTGGAGAATGTGAACATTTATGTTGTTACCAAGACATGGTATAAAGCTGCAGAGACTGCCTTCCACATATTTAGACCAGCAACTGTACATTCAGGGATTAAAGGAGGAGGTGTCTCAATCTACATCAGTAACAATCATACCATATAGCTGCTTAAACAGGATGACTCACTGGAGTTTCTGCCCATCCAGATTGCCATGGGTGAAGTCTCATATCATATGCTAGCAAGAAATAGGTCACCCTCTTTGTATCATGAAAGCCACAGTCCATATTTCACCCAGTTGGCAACGCTCACAGTTCAACCAATACCATACTTCTGTGGGTCTTAAATTGTCTGTCTATAAATTGGAAATCCTGTGTGATCCAAAATATGCAGGCACAGGGATTTCTAGACTTTGTAAACACAAACACCTTGGACAAATTAATACATAAGCCTAATACAGGTACAATCATATTGCACCTGGTACTCACCAAAAATGGGAAATTCTACCCACCCCAAGTGTTGTCTCATTCAAAATAAGAGTAAATTCTGTAACCTCAGCAAACCCTGTAAAAGACAGAAACTACTCCAAGGCAAACTACCTCCTGTTAAATGATAACCTGTGAAATGTTCCAGCTCTTCCAAACCCATACAACACAGCAGCCTCTATGAAATTATTTGCAGAAGCTTTGTGCAACCATGTCAGATATCACATAGAGGGTAGTAAGCCCAAAACCAACTCAAAGGCAAACCACCCTGGTTGAATCCAAAATTAAACAGGTTGTACAACAAAAGAAAAAAGTCATAGCTAATATTAGGAACTGTAAAACCAAACAACATAAAAACCTCTTTCATCAAACTGAATAAAAACTAATAGTAATAATGAAGGCCAACAAAGCAAAATTTGAGATAGTGATAGCATCCCAGGCCAAGGACAACCATAAGGCCTTCTTTAGCTATGTCCAAAACCTAACTGGAGCCACATTCATGGATGCTGGAGATATACCAAATCTTCTGTCTGAAAAACTCAGGTCCAACTTTACCCCCAGGTGGCCCCAGGTAATACCACATACTGTAATCCCTCCAACTAGCAGTAGGGAACAAGTCTTAGATGAGCTCTCTAAGGTCAAGAATACAGCTTCAATGGGCCATGATAATATCCCAGGATGCTTCCTAAATAGCCAGAAGTATGACCTATCAGGGTCATTGGTGTCACTATTCAACCATAGCCTCCGCATAGGTTTCATGCCATCTGAATGGAAGACTGCAATGGTCATCACTCTACAAAAGGACAGACCATCAATGGATGCTGGGAATTACAGGCCCATTAGTCTGACTAATATCACATGCAAAACCATGTAAACAATTAATATAGAAATAATTAAGAATGCCATAGGACACACTCAGACACTGGACCCAACCCACGGCTATGTCAAAGGCAGGTCATTCCTACTAAACCTGGTGGACTTCTTTGAAACTAAGCACAATCACAGAAACCACCCTACCACAATATACTAACATCTTACAGGTAGGTCTAACACAGGAAAAATTACTAGTGCCAAAGCCTTGGCTTAAAACTCAATGCCATCAAATGTATAATAGTACCTTTTGTTAAGTCAGACACCCAGTGAAACTACTTCATTGAAAAAAAAAAATCTACAAGTAGACACAGTAGTAAGACATCTGGGGTCTCATGTAGCTACCAATCTGGCTTTTGACCAACATGCCTAGTTTGTAAAAAAAGCATTCCATGTAAATTAATTTATAAGAAACCAAATGGAAAATGCACCAAACAAGCCTGTATACAAACTCCATTTATTGCAGTAAAAACACACCAAGATTAAGCACTTTCATCTTTCACATAGAAGACTTCATCAGAATAAAATTTTATTCTGTTATTCGCACTGCACCAGATACTTAGTTTTACTCAATTTATAAGTAAAGGTATGGCGTCTAAGTCCAGGGAAGTCACTGTGCCATTCTACTCTGTCATCATCAGATATATCATTAAGTATTATGACCCATTCTGTTACTACCTGGTCAGGTAAAAGCAACAACTTGAACATTCAAAAAGGTTCTTCACAAAAAGAAAACACAAAGTAAACATAATGTCCTATGCAGAGCACATCAAAGCTATATCTTTATAATCTGTTTCCTACAGACTGCTGGTAGGTGATTTATTTCTGATGTAAAGAGTAATCCTAGATCCTGCTCTGATTGACCTTTTACATAACTGCAAAATGAAGAACACTAGATCTACAACATCTAAGGATTTAAACTTTGCTTGCAACTTAAATAGGGTTCCACATGAGCAGCAATTGAACATGGGTCAGTCAGTCCTCAAAGATAGGCCAGAACCATTCTGAATGGATGGGCACTGGCATCTATCACCCTCACCAATTGTAAAGGAGTCAGGTTCATATCCCTGAATCTGAAGTGGCACACAGGGATGCCTTATGGCATCCAGTCCAGTGATGCAAATGATACAGGAAAAGCTGGCAGTGACCCCTGGCAGATTTCTCATTTTTTTGAAAGAGCAGAATGTCCTGGAATGAGATTGCTCTCAGAGAAGGGTCGATGTCCTGGAAATTGCCATGGTTCCCACAATGTCAGATGAGCTCTCGTTGGTTCTTGAAAATCTGGGGGAGAGGGTGGAAGTTTCATGCAGTGTCATATCCATATCTGCAGTAGGTCTCCAAGTTGAGCAGCTTCTGGCATGTTAGATCAATGTAAGTAAGGGAAATTGGCAAGCCAGATCAATAACTTTGAAATAAAGATTGGCTCTAAGGGTTGGGATAGTTGGGCTTTGGCATGAATCCAGGCTGGGCATGCACTGTGGCTGAAGAAGGCTTCACCCCTCACTACTCTGCCCCCACCCCTTTGCAGTGGGCAGGTGGATGCTGGCAGTGACTTTGGATATGCACCAAGCCCTTCTTCTGGATTGATGTGGCTGTGGTGGGCACCACTGACTTAAAAGTGGGAAGCTCCAAGGGAATCTGATTGTTTAATTAAAACAAAGTATCACAAATGCCTGAGATGGATGCTGATGTGATGTGATTTCTGCCCAGTACTCTGTATGTCAAAGTAAATAAATTCAATGAAACACTTATAAACAACAGGAGTAATTATGAGTCTCTTAAGGCATCCAAATGCCTTGTCATCTAATTAGTGAAGTGCATGAATGGATAAATGAGATTCCCACTGTCCCTACCTATTATCAAGTGAAACCACAGCCAAGTGAATAATCTTGTTAAAATCAGAGGGGAAAGAAGACCCTGTTGACCTTTCTTCTAGTCCAGCACTATGAAGAGATATGATAAGTACAGAATAAGTGGGAGGCCCTGGCCACTGGTGAAATACTACTGCTCTTTAGTTGTTTCACTTATCTGGCGAGGCAGGGAGGGGGGGCATACCCCATCAGGTCTGTCATTTCTGCTCCAGGAACAGTGTCAGGTGGGGAGTTTGACTGGAATGGTACACTTGTTAAAGAATAATGCAGGTCTCCTAAGGTGAGCCCAGGGAGGACAGAAACCCCCCATTGAGCAGAAGGGCAAAAGCTTGCTTGACTTAATCCCTGCGATTAAGGCACATACTGCTTTCTTCATTACTTAGTCAGACTTCTGATACTTTTTTCAGCTCTTACCTCCTAAGTAGGGCTCTGCCTGCTCCACTTCCCTACTCCAGCCCCTATCTCATTTCCTTTATACCTAACCTTACCACTCCCACACCCAACCCCCAAATCTCAGCCAATCACCCAAACAACCACTGTCACCCCATCCCCTCCTGTGCTCTCATATTACAGTCTACACATAGTCCCTCTCCACTCACAAAGCTGCTACAATCCATCCTACCAATATACTATCAGGACCCCTACCCATTTCACAGGGTTATCTCTCTACACTCCTATCACTTCTACCAAACCAAACATTTACTCCCATCAAATAATTCTAACACTAGCACTCACCATCACAGTCCATCTAACCTCACCCTACTTCAACAACTTTACAATCCCCAACATAAGTCACCCCACCTCAACCTCACTTCCAACATTCACTAACTACCCCTTACTCGTTTCACCCTCACTCTTTAAACACATCACCTATGGCCTACACCCCTACACACTCCTCCATTATCAAAGCACATCTGGCATATACATAAATGTGACTTAGCCTTCTCTAAATACTACAAACATTGCCTCTCACCTGCTATGCAGTGGCAATATCAACCCCCAATCCAGGTCCAATAATAAGTCCAACAAATCACCAAAATCAGCCTAGAACCAATAATAGCCTACTTAAGAAAACATCCAATATTCTAATAATAAGTCATAAGAAGCATCCTCAACAAAACAACTGAGCTCCATGCAGCCATAGCATTATACTTACTTGACATCATCTTCCTCACAGAAGCATGGCTAAAACCATACATTAAAAATGAAGAAATACTTCCCACTGGTTACTGCATACTACAAAAAGACTGTACAGCTAAAAGAGGAGGCGGAGTCGCTCTCCTATATTAGAACAACATCAATGTTGAACTATTTAACATAAAAATCCCTGCATTTAATAATGCAGAGATCCTACTTGCTAAGGTAAGCCAAATACACAAAAACAGCTAAATATCGTACGATCATATATCCCTCCAGGAAATAACATCAAAACCCTAGAATCTCTTCTCCACTGGGCATCAGAAACCCTCCCCCAAGAAACCATTATACTAGGCAACTTCAATATTGATTGGACCTCACTTAACTCACCCCACCCCTCAAATCATATTAACCTTTATGGCTTCTCACAGCATATACAAACCCCTACTAGACAAAACCTCAAAAAAGAATCAATACTAGAGTGGATTCTCACCAATTGCCCATCTTCCACTCATAATTTCAGTACACTACCTGACACTCTGAGACTACCTCCCAACCTTCTTTATCAGAGACCAAACTAAACTCACTAGAACTAAAACACATATGATACACTAAAAATTTCAGACATGATGACCTTAATACAGCCCTTACACACTCTATCTGGTCCCCCCTTTTAACACTTCTTTTAGATGAAACAGTTGAGTATTTCAAAACTATCTTCTTAGGCATTCTCAACCAACTTGCCCCACCAGGACAGATCTGCACTAAAACCATCTATGCTCCATGGCTTACCAAGAGCACTAGGCAACTTATGAAACAAAGATACAAAACATGGGACATCTGGTGCAAAAACAAAACTACTCCTAATAGGCAAACATTCTTAGAACTGAGAAACACTGTAAAAAAAAAACAAAGCAGACTAGACAAACAAGAATACTATACTGAATTTCAAACTATGCACAATACCAACCACAAAAGTTCTGGGCTGCTATAAACAGTATTCCCCAACCATGCAAATCACCAATCATCCAAACATAGACACCATCTCTATAAACACAGTCACCCAATTCAAAGAGTTCTTTACCAACTCTATACTAAAGCTGTCAACAGACCCACCCTCGTCAACCCCAACTATACTATATAACCCATCAAATAATGTCAGATCCTTCACCCTTCAACCTGTAGCTACTTACACCATCGATAGACACCTAATCAAACTTAAACCCACCACCCTAGCAGTAGACAAACTACCTGTCCATTTCCTACAAATAGCTGCCATAGCCATTTCCTACCCAATCTCTATAATCATTAACCAATCAGTCTCAGAACAAAAGGTGCCACTTCTATGGAAAATCTCCTATATTATACCAATACACAAAGGGATCACCTCCACTGACCTAACAAACTACTGCCCTATAGCTATATTTTCCCCACTGGCTAAAGTACTGGAAAAATGTATCCACACCCAGATCCTAACACATCTCCTCTCCAACAATCTTCTTGCCAAAACTCAATAGGGATTCCACCCCAGCTACAGCACTACTACTGCACTCATCCATTTTAGTAACGCAGTAAATATGCAATGCAACAATGGCCGACTAGTGTCTGCAGTTTTCCTTGACCTATCAAAGGTGTTTGATACAGTCTCCCATACAAAACTTCTAAAATTACTCTCAGAATTAAAACTCACTACCCCCATTCTATTATGGTTTCACGACTACCTCTCCCAATGCAAACAAGCTGTTCAGTGGAAAAAATCCATTTCCCCCTACTTCCTGTAAAACTAGAGCACCCCAAGGATCAATCCTAGCACCCCTACTTTTTACTATATTTACAAATAAACTTCACAAAGCCACCCCTCTAGCAAACCTGGTTCAATACGCTGATGACTTCACCTTAATCTGCTCTGCACCCACCCTCCAACAACTTCACATTGAGAGCCAAGAAGCCTTTACATCCATCAAAACCTGGCTAACAAACTTCCAGCTAATACTAAATCCTAAAAAGACCTAACTTATGCACTTCAATCCTTCCAAGCAGCAGTACCTACTCCCCGTTCTCTATTTCTGCATCAGATAATACCCCTATCTCCCCTGCCACACAAGCCAAATTACTAGGGGTCATTATTGACAATAATATGAAATTTGGCAAACACATAGCTCATACAATAATCAAAGTCACCAAAAAACTAGGTACTCTTTACAGATGTAAAAACATCCTAACCAGCAACAGTAACGTTACCCATCTTCTCTCTACCTTACTGTATGTTCTTCTGTCCTAATTAATCTAAACAAGAGCGATTTAAACAAGCTATCAGTATGCTACAACAAAAAAGCAAAATTTGACAGAAACTCCTCCTACTACACCCATAGTCAAGCCCTAAAACAGCTTTCCTGGATGGAACTCCCAAACAACTTAGCTCTAAATCAACTTTTTCTAGCTCACCAAATATTGTACCAACCTGATAAAACTCCAGACTTACAAGACCTGATCACCCTCTACTCCAATAACCAAGAACTTAGATCCACTAACAAGGCACTAATCACAATCTCCAAAAGCCATTACAGCTCTGGTGACTCCCTGCATTCTAGCAACATTGCCAAGACTTGGAAATCTCTACCACAACAAATAAGGGTACAACCTAATAAAAACATCTTCAAAAAATAGCTTATTTCCCACCTAAACAACTCCTGGACATCTAACTGCCTAGCACCTGGATGACATATTCTAACACTTTTCCCCTATCCACTATCCAACCTCTTCTTTAAAACTCCCACAGATGCACTATATATTATTACATGTTACTTACCAACTCACTGCCACCTACTCCCCATTGTCCCATCTATACCCACTAACTCTCCCCTAGACTACGTTGAAAAGCTTTCCCTTAAAATGTCAATGAACCTCATATGAACTTGTCTATATTCTCCTTTGACAAACTGGCTAGTATTTTTAGTTTTTCCTTTCTTGTCTTATCTTCACAATATCTTCAAGATTATCTCTACTAAACATATTGTATAAAAAACAATCATATGTTACTACCTGCTATACTTTTAATTGTATGTCTAAACCCCTCTGCTTTTGTAAATATTTTATGCAATCATATGTTATTATCTGTTTTATTTTATAACTGTATGTTTAAACCACAATGTTCATGTAAATATCTTATGTATAGTATGTTAGCAATTGTTCTGGAGCTTTTCTCCCCAGGCCTCCACTGAATACAGACAGCTCTGTGCAGTCGGACCTTCCTGGTAAACAAATGTAAAATGAATAAATAAATAAATAAATAAATAAATTTTCAGTATGAATAAAGTCTATGAAAGCAGGGCCTCAAGTTCCTTCTGGCTTTTTGGGTTTAAAGCATGAGGGGTCAGAAAAGTTACCACAGGGATAACTGGCTTGCGGCAGGCGAGCGTTCATAATGATGACACTTTCTGATCATCTGTGTTGGCTCTTCCTATTATTGTGAAGCTGAATTCACCAAGCACTGGATTGTTCACCCATTAATAGGAAATGTGAGCTGGGTTTAGACTGTCATGAGACAGGTTATTTTACTCTACTGATGACGTATTGCTGCAAACGTAATCCTGCTTAGTACAAGAGGAACCACATGTTCAGACATGTTGGAGGGACAAGTACAGATCTCAGAGAATCCTCATTCTGTGGAATAGGCTTCCCATCCATATGAAGCAGATCCCTTCCCTAACCCATTTCAAGTGCAACCTGGACCAGTGTATTGGAAATTGGAAATTCACCCCTGGTCTGATACCTACGTCTCCAATGGACAGCAACAGCCATTAAATCTTACCTTAACTAACCCATGAAAATAACCTCTAAGGCACAATACCATGTGGGTAAATTTGGGTTGCATGGCTATATAAAAAGCCCCAGCTGTTGTTTTCCTAGTGTAAACCAATGAACCTATGAAAGCTGTCAGACACCATTTGTAAAGGATGGTAGCAGTAAACTACTCACCAGTCCGCAGGACATTAAAGGCAGATGGTGGGGGTACTTCCTGCAACTTCAGAATGAAGAAAACCCACAGATGTTCTATTGCCCCATACACACCCTACAATAAAAGAGGAACAAGAACCCACCCTAGAGGAAGTCAGAACAGCACAGAAGGAAATGAAGTCAGGGAAAACAGCAGGCTCAGATGTCACAGCAGGTATGATCAAGATATTGGGTGAGCTAGGAGAGAAATGGCTCCTGAGGGGACACATACAGGATAGAGAGAACAGCATTGCCAGATGATGAGAGGATAAGCATTCGAGCATAAGTGTATGCAAGAATAAAGTGGACATTTACAACTCTGGGCAATATAGAGGAATCAAGCTTATGTCACACATCATGAACATGCTGTAGAGGGTGAATGCTAAACAAATGTGCAATGTAATAGAAAGTAAAAGGAGAGATGAGCATTTTGGATTAAGTTCAGGATGCAGCAAACTGATCCAATATTTGCAGTGGGTCCAACTGGGAATTCCTATACGTAGAAAAAGTATATGACAATGTCCCAAGAAAAGCTAATGTGTGTAGTCCTGTGATGGTCTGAAGTCCCAGAAAAAAATGGTGAATTAGTAAAGGCTATGCATGAAGACCCAACGACACAAATAGGAACACTTTTCAGACTCACATAAGGTTTCCTAGGATAAAAATCCTCTCATTAGGCTAAACAAACAACTAAGAGGCAAATCATGTCTATCAAAAGCCAGTCTTAAGGTAAAGATATTCTCCCAGGCCAAAGACAACTACAAGGCTTTTTTTAGCTATGTACAAAACCTCAAAGGCACTACACAGTAGTGCATAGAGCTTACTGTTAAAGGAGCTACTTACAGAAAGCCAGAAAATGCAGCAAATCTATTGGCTGATAAATTCAGTTCTAATTTTGCACCCCTCTTCTGCCCAGCTGCCCCCTCCACCCCCAAGTAATACCGACAAACATAACTCCCCAACAATCATTAGGGATCAGATCCTAAATGGGCTCTCTAAGGATAAGAACAATGCATTGATGGGTCATTATAATACTCCAGGATGTCTCCCAAGTAGCCTGAACTATGATCTATATGGACCTCTAGAGTCAATATTTACCCACAGTCTTCAGAGAATTTTTGTGCCACATATATGGAGGACTGCAATTTCCATCACTCTTTTCAAGGGTGGTCCATCAATGAATCCTGGGAACTACAAATTTATAAGTCTGACTAGTCTCATACAAAGTCATGGAAAAAATTATCATGGTAATGATTAATAATGATTTACGAAACCTTTAGACATGGGATCCAGCCTAGTTTGGATTCATAAAAAGCAGATCATGCCTATTCAACCTGGTGGACTTCTTTGAAAAAGTCATAAAGGCAATGGATGAGGCAAAAGAGTGCATACTGTGTACCTTGATCTAAGACATTTGATTCAGTATCTCACTCAGGAATAGGTTCATAGGTTCATAGGTAGGTACTAGGCTATTGGCCCTAGGGCCTATACAAGCCTAGCCAAAAATGTACCCTGGCTTTCGCCACCCAAGAAAATTATTTTTCTGTGCCCCTATCGAGCAGAGCCACAGAAATGATCCCTGGGTGGATTTCCTATTTCTCATCCAGTCATCAAGATTTTTCTTGAAGAGTGTTAATGAGGAGTTCTTTTTGACATAGATAGGTAGACTGTTCCAGAGTATGGGAAGTCTCTGGGACAGGAATCTATCCCTCCAGCATGTTCTGTCTATTGTGGTGCCAAGCTTTAGGTCCCTAGAGTGTTTAGCTTGGAGGGATTGGGATTTATTTAAGTGGAGCATGTCCAACAGCTCTGGGTTTGACATAGCTTTGTATGTTAAGCAGAGATCGCCTCTGAGTAGGTGATATCCGAAGGAGTAAAGCTGGAGTTTTTTGAGACAGTCTGCGTAGGGTATCTGTTTGAGGCCAGTAATGCTCTTTGTGAGGTATGTCTGTGGCCTTTCCAGTTGTTGTAGATGTCTTGTGAGGTACATACCAAAAGGGGCATTGTACTCTATAATGGGTCTAATGAGTGATGAGTAGAGGGGAACAATGACCTCTTTTTTTCTGGATGAGAAACCTTTTGTGATGAGATGAGCCACATAGAAGGATTTCCTGACCACTATGGCGATGTGATTATCAAAGGAGAGACTACTGTCCACCTGTGTCCCAAGGTCTCTTATCACATTTTTGGCATTAAGTAGATTACCAGCTATGTTGTAGTTCATGGGTACAGAGTTTTTAACAAAGGGGATGACAATACACTTTTTAGCATTGAGCTTCAAGCCATGGCTTTGACACCAGGTATCTGTCTCAGTGAGGCCCTTTTGTAGTATGTCCACATTGTTAGGAGTTTCGATTATAGCTCCTAGTTTGCAGTCATCTGCAAACTTTGTTAGCCAAAGACCTCCTTTGTTAGCCTGTACTTCAGAGAAATAGATACCAAACAGGAGAGGACCCAGGACTGAACCCTGTGGTACTCCACTTGTCACTGGTCTGAAGTCGGATTTGAAGTCCACTACTTTCACAGTGTGGGTTCTGTCTGTGAGCAAACTGGCAACCCATCTTGTGACATAGGGATTTATACCTAGTTTAGTGAGCCTATCTATAATTTCAGAGTGGGGGATGGTGTTGAAAGCCTTGGCGAGATCTAGATAAGCTGTGTGAACCACTTTACCCTCATCTATGGCTTTGGTGACTGCTTCAAAGAAGTCAATCAGGTTTAGGAGACATGATCTGTCTTTTACAAATCCAAATTGGGTAGGGTCCAGAGTTTGGAGATTACCAATGTCTTTGTTTATGAGTTCCATGATGATATGTTCCATGGCCTTGCAGACCAGGATCGTCAGGCTAATGGGGTGGTAGTTCCCGGGGTCCGTCATGGCTTCCCCTTTGTGGAGTGGGATAACTGTCACGGTACACCATTCAGTGGGCACAAAGCCTAAGGTGAGGCTATGACTGAACATGATACTTAGGTACCATGCCAGTTCATTCTGTAGTTCATGTAGAACGCAGCCTGGGATATTGCCAGGTCCCATGGATGCTGTGTTCTTGGCTTTGGAGAGTGTGTTTTTTACCTGTGCAGCCATAATTACAGGAACTTTGCATTCTTCTGATATAGAGATGGGCCCTCTAGGGGGTGAGAGGAGGGTAAAGTTAGCACTGAACCTATCTGCCAGGATGTTGGCAATATCAGTTGGTTCTGTATATTTAGTGCCATTGTGCTGTAACTCAGAGCAGATCTGAGTGTTGCCATTGAGATTCTTGACATAGCTATAGAATGCTTTGTGGTTGTCTTTAGAGTCAGTGGCAATTTTGTTTTCATAACTAGCTTTGGAGGATTTTATGAGGGATCCCAGCTTCTTACCGAGGTTGACCAGGGAGCTCTTCCAGTCATGGGATTTTACTCTTGTTTGCAACAGTTTCTTTCTTCTGTTGTAGAGTTTGTTTATGGCAGAGGATCACCAGATTGGCTTCCTTTTTTTGGAGGATAGTATCTTTGTTCTATTAGGGATAGCATTATCCATGCTCTCGTGTAAGTGCTTATAAAGTGCATTTGTGTAGGATTCAGCAGTCATACTGCTATTGTCCGTCTGCATGAGTGTCATGAAGTTTGCCACTTCTGTCTTAAGAAGTGTGAAGTTGGCTTTGGAAAAGTTTTTTTACGGTGGTTTCCCTAATTGGGGGTGGGGGCGGGATGTGGATGTCTAGGGTGATTAGCTTGTGGTCGGATCTGACCAATGAGGAATTGACCTCTGGTGTGGAACACCAGTTGCCCATGTTGGTAATGACCAGGTCTAGGATATTGCTGCCCCTGGTGGGGGTGTGTGAATAAGATGATCCAAGGCGGTGGAATTTATGAATTCCAGAAAACATTGAGCAAAAGAGTTGGTATATGAAGAGTTTTCCCAGTTAATGGTGGGGTAGTTGAAATCGACCATTATTAGGGTGTTGGGTTGTACCCTAATACTTTCCAGTGTATCAAGAAATGAGGAGTGGGAATCCTGGGGCATGGTGGGGGGTCTGTAGCAAGCTACAATATGGAATGCTGTCTTACCCAGAGTTAGTTGCACTTGGATAATCTCAGATGCATTATGCTGTGCAACTAGCCTGGAGGTGTGGATATCCTTAATGAATATGGACACGCCTCCACCTTTAGTGCTTCGTTTCGGGTTAGATGGCCGAAAGGTGTGGTATGAATTACAGCCTGGTAATGCAGGGGTGCTCTCTGGAGTTTTACACCAGGTCTCTGTCACTGCACAGTTGTCGATGTTCTCCATTTTAAGGAGTGTCTCGAGTGAGTGCATTTTGAGGTTTAGACTTCTAGCATTGAGTAGCATTACTCACAGATTTTGTTTGCTTGTACCTGTTATGGTGGTGAATTTGTCATTTGAACCTTGCCTAAAAAAGGCACTATAGGGGTGGCAAGAGCCTTAGCCAGTATCCAGAATCCTAAGGATGACAGGTGCAGCCCATCTCTAGCAAAGCATCTTGGTCTGTCGATCATGTCGTCCCAGGCAGACTAATACTGGATCCCATTAGAATGACACCAGAAACTTAGCCAATTGTTGAAGTCAATCATTTTGTCCTTGTACTGTGGTATCATTCTGGGTGATGACAGGATGCTATTCAGGGATAGAGTCATACCTGCCTGGGCTACATGATCAGAGAACTCCTCAGTGTCTCTTTTCATGTAGTCCAGGGAGGTACGTCTCAGGTTATTCACACCAACATGGACAATGACAGTGTCATATATCAAGTAACCTATGTGATTAATTCAAGCTGCAGCATACAACATAACATACTGCAACATACAATAAAACCAACTGTTAGAAGGCAGTGGGGTAAAATACAGAAACCTGCAATTTTCCCCCGAGTTGTAAAATACTACCATACTTTGTTATATAACTTTCCACAAATTTGTTGAGGCTTTGCTCATAGCCTTAATCTACAGCACTAACTGATAAGTTGCATGTGAAGCATGCCTTCATGAGAGGGCTACTATCCAAAGTAGGAGGACATAAATAAATCTTGGGAATGTCATGAAAAAAGACACGAATAGTACTCTGCGTCTGCATCTCTTCATTCAATACTTTAAGTAAGTAATATATTAAGAAGTGGTAAAAGATTAGAAGGAACATAGAAATGACAACATTTTAAAAGATTGACAACAAGTATCTGAAGATAACTAAGGAAGACTGTATCATATCAAGATATTCAACTCTTTAAATGATATTGTAAGTAAACTACAAAAATAAATCTCAATATTTTAGTAAGGTAACAGAAAGGAATAGAGACCAATGCGGCAAAGAAATTTAAGTGCAAGCATAATCCCAGTTTAAATAGGTACAATTGCCATTTATTAGGAAACATTTTCACTGAATAGTGCTAAACTACTTCCATCTCATGGATGCTAAGAAACTGAACTTATTATTTTGGGGAGATGCATCTGTTGAACATTTAATTAGTCACTTAGTTTTGTTGACAGGTTTAGTCCCTATAGGCATGGCTTTCAACAAAGACACTAAGGTAATTTCCGTACTGTGTTTGATAAGTGCTATAGCATCTTTTACATCCTCTTGAACAACTAACCACTCAGGCAGATGGGAAACCTGTTTACTGCCTCATCCAAAGGGTTGCACATTAGGAGTGCAGTGCTCCCTCTTGTGCTCAAGACATTGTCTGATAATGTGGGAACAAACCCACAGTATTCTGCGTTTACAGCTTCAAAGGCAATCGTGCAACTTAATAAACAATAACATTACTAAACCTGTTAACTCTTTACTTCCATTCTTTTCTACTAATGTTGTCAAGTAATGCAAAAAACATTAACCTAAACCAAGTACATGATAAACATTTAAAAGTTTACAATGCATCCTACATAAATATGAGATCTCTGACAGGAAAACAGGAACTGTTATATCCTTGTGGACAATGTATCGCAATAACATAGAACTTCAAAAGATATTCAACTTTCATGACAAAATTCTCAGTAAGCATTCACGGATGCATACTGCGCAACTGTCCAGATTTTCACAGAATGTCCAGATTTTGCTTGTTATTTTTGGTTTGCTACTCATAACATTTGTGAGTTTCTGGCAAATTACGGAAGATTGAAGTCACTAAATAATGACATACACGAGTTTCAGATTTCATATCCTTCAAGAAAATGCACACTAACCCTAAGCCTGTTATTCTAAAAACTTTCTAGGTTTATAAGATCAATATTTAAAAGCTGTTCCTATTTTTTGGCATATGCCCTATCATTATTTTAGGCTTTGTCCAGATTTCTAGCATTAGGAAGTTGAGAGGTATGCCTGGATGCATCATTTATTCTGGCCTTCAAAGAATGATGAAGTTTCTCTAATAGTTTCTGCCTCATGTTTTCATCAGACATGGTTCTATTATCTCTAGTTTCCCTTTTAATTATGTTAAATTATTCTTTATTACTGCATGAAAATCAACAGACTTAATTTCAGAAACCAAGCAGGCACATATTTTTTTTTACTTCTTCCCCAAGGAACACTTGACATGAAAATTACTGCTGCTCACTTCTTAAGTCTTGACAACATACCTTCTTAAACAACTTGGACACATACAACTAACATTACTGTCTTACTGTCAACATCTCAGGGTACCACACAGCAGTATATCAACCACTGTTAATGTGTTTGCTAAACTGCTTGCATGGAAGAGAAAAATATATGACAGACATCATAATCATTCACATATATGAACCACTGCACATTACAATACAATGAATATACAAGTGTTCTTGTGATAAAATGGTATGCTGAAGCATTACTCATGTGAACTGTCAAAAGGATCTATTAGTTACTGAAGCATAAGAGGCTCTCCCTCCTGTAGGCTGAACCAGTTAAATCATGACAGAATAAGACAACTGAGTATAATAACAGTAAATATCAAGTCTTCAGACTATGTTGTTCTTTCGGTTTTTCCCGGTTATGGGTCGCCACAGTGGAAGTCCGGTCCGCTAATGACTGGCAGTAGATTTTTTTTTTTATGTGCCAAGTTGCCAGCCCTGATGCACAACCTTCATCGAAGGCACGCCCATTCATGCATGTCGCCACACAGAAGACACTCTAGCTGAGAATCGAATGGGATAACGTCTTACTGTGAGGCGACAATGCTACCGCAGCACCACCGACAATTTGAAATGGAGCAAAATAGTCCTAAATTTAATAGAGACTATTGCATTTAAACCCTTAAGGACTCAAGAGAATAGCAATTATTGTGGTATATATATATATATATATATATATATATATATATATATATATATATATATATATATATACACACACACACACACATATATATATATATATATATATATATATATATAAACATTCCAAGGTCAACCACTCTACCAATTTTAATCTCTGACTTATCTAGATTAGTGTTTTAGACAATTACTGCATATCCTGGCACTCGATACATAGGATAGGAATTAAAGTTTGGAAGGCAGCATTCACAAACTCGAACATATGGTATCGACACACATGCTGACACACACAAGCACACACACACACACACACACATATATATATATATATATATATATATATATACACATACATACAGAAAGAGACAGTTGTTACTCAAAAGGTTGAGTACTCATTTGACTTAAAAGTTTTTTGTGCATTACAAAAGAAAGAATGCACAAATAAATGAATGTTCATTTGTGTAATCGCATATGGTTGGCTTTAATTTTATATAGCTGTATGTCAGTAGGGGTATGCAGGAAAATTAATGTTTGAATGATAAAGCTGTGATTTTGCAGTTCTACTATTAGGGAAAAGTTTTTAGTTATACAATAGAACCCCCTTGCCCTCCTGACTCTTGCATGCTAACTATAAACTGTGTCCTTGCCCTTAACTCTACACATTACTTTACTAAAATGGTTTCCCTAACAGCACCATTATCATAATGACACTTAATCTTGGTTTTACAGATGGGAGTTGTAGATACATGGCATTTAGTGGAAGGAAAAAGTGTTTTATGTTTTAGTTCACTCAGTGTTCATTTAGTGATTTGTATTTGTCTTTGCACATGTTCTATAGCATAACCCAGATCATGCAATTGAAATACAATGTTTTTGCAGGAGGCAAGCCCCTCTGCAGCCTACACATCTCCCTGCTAATTTAAATATATTAACTATGAGATCATAGAATACCAGATAGCAGAGGAACCTCCATCCACTACAAAGAACTATGACCGGGTCTCCGTTCATAACCCTTCATCGTGTCTTATTCACCTCTCAAGCTTCGTTGTTTAGATGGATTTCTTGGCATCCATGGCTTGACCACATAGTAAGCCAGTAATTATCAGAAATCTGCTTCTAATCTTCTGTGTTATATGTGCACTACAAAAGTTAACCATTGTATAATAAATGTTATTATATACTTCCGTTTTCACAACATATGGGGAGCTTGTTCCATAGGCGGAGTAGTCTCTGGGATGCATACCTGTCTCTCCAGCAGGTCCTATTCGTATCACCGGCAAGGTTTAAGTCTTTAGAATGGGTAATTCTGGTGTTATTTGTTTTGTGGATATGCAGTAGGTCCATCAGAGTGGGGTCAGACAATGCTCTGTATGCCAGGCATAGGTCTCCCCTCAAAAGCCTGTAGGAGACAGATTACAGGGATAGGGCCTTGAGGTGGTATGTGTATGATGTTTTACTTATGCCCTGTTTTCTTTTTGTGAGGAACCTCTGTGGACATTCCAGTTGTTGGATATGCCTGATTAGGTACATACCAAAGGGGGCATAAACATTGGGCATTATCTATTTTATTCATTATTTATTGGTTTTTGTTCATAGGTTCATAGATTAGTAGTTAGGCTGACTGCCACTTGTGGACCATTTTAAGCCTAGCCAATTACTTCATGTGAGACTCAAAACCTGCACCTAGTGGCTGGGAGGTAAACACCTTAACCATTTTGTCAAGCCATAATGGTTAAGGTGTAAGGAAACTGGCATAATTATTTTTTCAAAACACCCACCAGCCTTTGAAAAAAGTGACAGATTGTTAATGTTGAGTGCTACTTTCTCTTCTTCTACCTTATTTGAGAGAAGTTATTTCAAGTGCATGATAGATTAAAAATACAATAGGTATTCTATATCATCAGTTAATTACCAAGGCTGTATCCTAAATTAGAATTTTCAGTAACAAATGTTTCACATTACGGTTGGTGGGGATGTCAGTTACATTAATTGTTTTATCAATTCCCTGCTGTGCGGTGATCTAGTGAGTCATATTATGGTTGGTGTGAGTCTCAGTTACATTAATTGTTTTAACAATTCTCTGTTGTGTGTTGATCTCTACTTGGTCTACTCTAAGGCAATCACCTCTGAGTAAAATGTTATACAAATGAATTGGAGAATCAGGTCTAAATAAATCTTAGAACTGTACAGAATGAGTACAATTCCTTCCTCATAGACTAGAAATCGGTTGACTTCATACTAAGCAGAACATATTAGATCTCTGGTTCCAAGAAGCTCCTATGATTAAATAATTTGAGATACTTCAGAATATCATGTCATATTTTCATAACAATTCATTCATCTTGGAAGATGATCTCCACAAGTATGGTTTATAACTTCATAGGTACTTACTAGGCTATTTATCCATAACAGAAGGCTGGCTATACATTCCCATGACATTCTTAGCCCTTATATTTTAAGTATGGATAACCCAGAGATCAGCAAAACATTTACATATTGTCCCTATCCATGAGGGGATATGGGTGCTAAACCAGGGATAAAATGTGGTACTCCATCCATTTGTCCAGATAATGGTAACTATTTCTATCCTTTTTTAAAGCTCAGACATTCAACAATGTATTGATCTACATATATGTAGAGTATGAAATCATGCGAAAGGCCTTGACATGTACAAAGTGCACAGTCTGAGACTCGGTCAAAGATGATGTATACTCTATACTTTATTATGGCATGAAAATGAACCAAAGGATAAAAACATGCATAGGAATAATGAGCAGTTTGTTTAATGACTTCATATGTTTCCTAATGAAAATGAAAAAAAAAAAATCAGATCATAATAGGTTTCAAAATTGCTTATGTTTTGCTTTGGATAAACCCAAACTTATCTGTCTTGTTGTCTCTCCAAGCATTTTAGAACTCATCCAAAAGGCTGCAAGTTACTGAATATAAATATCAAATTCATACAACACAAAATCCTTTCTTATGTTAAGTGCATATATTTTTGATGAAAGTTCTACTAGATTCATTGTTTCCAAAAATACTTTGTAAAAAAAAAACTGTTGCCCTAAATAGCATAAAATTGAAGACTTTAATAACAGTTTCCCTTCATCTTCATATCAACAAAACAAAAGACCTGTGTCAATTCCTGAATAACAAGCCAATGCATAAAATGTTAAACTCCAAAAATAATCGAAGCCAGGATAATTGATGAGATAAATAATAGTTTGTTATTAAGAGCACAAGAACACACAGTATTTTGTATTGAAGTGTTCCACTCAACTCCTAAAAAGTTGTACTGATAACAGTATTATTCAAAGCAAAATCCAATCTTGTTTTCTGTTAACCCTGTATGACCAACTATGGTACTGAAAAAGCATAAAACTGATTAACCTGGAAATACTGAAGTGCAATACTGTCCACTTTTCATTTTCTTTCCACAGTCTTGTAAATGATAACAACTTAATCAATGCTTCAGTCTTTTCTGCTAAGACTGGCTCTTTCATTTCAAACTCCTTTATACTGCTTTAAGGTGTTAAACAACGATGCCCCATGCGAGCTTTCCCATTTGCTCATATTACAGAACCACTGCTCCATATAATAAGAAATAACATACCTTTATAAGTTTATAATGTGATTAAAATGTTCTAAATCTAGTTCTTAAAATTTGCATTCAGTTTCTGCATGATGTATAACATACATTCACACTGTTTCATAAATGTTGAGATGAAAAAGTATTGATATGAATTCCATTACATTTAATTCATTGTACTCCAGATATCATGGCCTTACATAACACCCCTAATTAAAGATGAGACACAGTGACATATTCTTAAGCAGTACTGCATCACAATTCAGGCAAAACTGGTGAGCTGTTTTTAAGTTTACATTGTGCCTTATGGACTCGTAACACTAAATGGATAATAATGTTCTCCCAGTGGAAAATGGTTTTACAGTAGTAAAGACAATGATTTTATCTAAGTTATTATAAAAAATACAGTCTGTACTAATTCACCACTCCACCAAACTACTCAAACTAAAACAATATTGCATAAAGATGCATGTTGTTATTTACAAAACCAATAATTCATCTCATTCATCACACAAGATCTTAGAAAGATGATGGCTTAGTATTTCTGTTTTGTGTATCAGCTGTAGACCATTTACTAGAAAGATAAGATCTTTCACACAAGATCTTAGAAAGATGATGGCTTAGTATTTCTGTTTTGTGTATCAGCTGTAGACCATTTACTAGAAAAGCTCACCAGACTCTTCTACACTTTGCTGTAAAGGAAAGGTTAGTTTGTTTTTTATTTGTTGTATTTTGTATTACTTTATTGCCTTTTTATATTTTGAATACTGTGATTTGTTTTCTTTACCTTGTGTTTTACTTGTATTCTGCTTTTAACTGCATATTAAAACTTCAAATGAGACCACAGCTCTGTCTCTTGTGATTCAGGCAGAATTTATTTCCACACCTACCCGCTTACTGTTGTGTTCTTAAGCACCACTGTCTTTCTGGTTGCCTGCCTCTTATGTTAATTTGACCATATATCTCATTTCCTCTCTGCTTTCACTGGCTTGTGTGAGTAAGCACAAAATTATCATTTTTGTGAAATCACTCCCCTTCAACTATTTAAATTTATTGGCCATCCTACTGTATTCCATAGTACTAGAATACAAAAGTGACCACCCCCTTTCAATCTATCTTGCTGTTTTAAAAATAGTGACTCTCCACTAAAACTTAACTTTTTAGACAGGTAAAACTTAAGTTACATACTTTCACATCTAACTTATCAAGTGCACACTGCACTGTTTAGGATAAACCATTTTTTTTTCATCTTACCTTTAAGCATCCCTGTGACTAGCACTTGCTCTAATACCTGCTGGACAGCAATAGGAAGCCTTAAACTGATACAAGCCCTCAACTCTACTTGTTAATAAGGAGAAATTAATTGTAAGCACTAAACAGCCTATAATTGCAAAGTACCTTGCTAAGGCAAGGGAAAACAGCTCCTGTACTTTACAAAAAAAGCACCACACAAGGCATGTCCAAGGGTCAGCTTCTGGTAATTTCTCCTTTCCACCTGGTGAATCTGGGCATACTGTGGCAATGCAGCAATTGCCTCATGTACACAGACAACCCTCACCTCCTACCACCCAACACTGCAACCTGTGAGAGATGCACTTACATAGCCAAACTGGAAGCAAAGCTCTCTCCACCCAAGATTGTGCTAGACAGTCAAGAGGAGAAGGTTAACACCCGCACTACACCTCAAGCAACACATAGCACGTCTAAACCCACACCACCAACACCCACACATAGCAACATTAAATCCACATATGCGGAGGCCCTTAACTGTAACCTGCCCAAGCAACAAGGACCTCCGAAGCTGAAATGCAAACACCAATTACAACCGAAGTGTCACATAGCTCACAACACCAGTGTGCCACCCAGCAACAGTCCCTAAAGCAAGACAACGTACTTAACACTTTAGTCATAGGTGACTCTATAGTCAAGTACACTGATGTCCCACTCACCAGGCTGAACAAGGAGAAAATTACAGTCAGCTGCCTGTGAAGTGCGAGGATCCACCACATAACGCATGCACTCAAGTCACTGCACAACAAGTACAAATATGACTCTGTCATTGTCCATGTTGGAGTAAATGACTTGAGACGTACCTCCCTGGACTACATGAAAAAAGACATGGAAGAGCTGTCAGATCATGTGGCCCAGGCAGGTATGAACCTTGCCCTGAGTAGCATCCTGCCTTCACCCAGAATGATACCACAAAATAAGGACAAAATGATTGACTTCAACAATTGGCTAAGCTTCTGGTGTCATTCAAAGGGAATCCAGTATCTGTCTGCCTGGGATGACATGACTGACAGACCACGATGCTCTGCCAGAGATGGTCTGCACCTGTCGCCCCTGGGATTTAGTTTACTGGCTAAGGTTCTTGCCACCCCTACAGTACCTTTTTTAGGCAAAGTTCAAAGGACAAAATCACCACCGTAACAGGGACAAGCATGCAAATTCTGAAGGTAATGCTACTCAATACTAGAAGTCTAAACCTCAAAATTCACTCTCTTGAGGCACTCCTAAAAATGTAGAACATTGATATCTGTGCAGTAACTGAGACCTTGTTCAAGGCTCCAGAGAGCACCCCTGCAATGCCAGGCTACAACTCTTACCACACTTTTCAGCCACTGAACCAGGACCGAAACACTAAAGGTGGAGGAGTGTCCATATTCACCAAGGATATTCACACCACCAGTCTAGTTGCCCAACACAGTGCATCTGAAATTCTCCAGGTGCAACTAACACTAGGTAAGACTGCAATCCAAATTGTAGCTTGCAACATATCCCCCACCATGCCCCAAGATTCTCACTATACCTTTCTAAACATACTGGAAAATATTAAGATACAACCAAACACCCTAATACTGGGTGATTTCAACTACCCTGCCATTAACTGGGAAAACTACTCATGTACCAACACCTTTGCCCAGCGGTTCTTAGAATTTATAAATTCCAATGCCCTGGATGAACTAATCCATAGTCCCACCAGGGGCTCCAATATCCTAGACCTGGTCATTACCAACATGGGAAATCGATGCTCCACACCTATGGTTGCCCCCTCTTTGTCAGGTCTAACCATAAGCTAATCACCCTTAACATCCACATCCCACCCCCGCCCCCCAGTAAGGAAACCTCCATAAAAACTTCTCCAAAGCCAACATCATGCTACTCAAGTCAGAAGTGACAGACTTTATGACACCCATGCAGATGGGAACTGAAAGTTCAACTGCTGAATCCTACACTAAGGCACTGTATGAGCACATCCACTCATGTATGAATCGTGCCATCCCAAATAGAGCCAAGATGCTCTACTCCAAAAATGGAAGCCAATTTGGTGGTCCCCTGCCATAAACAAACTTTACAACAAAAGGAAGAAACTGTTGCAGAAGAGAGGAAAATCCCAGGATACAAAAAACTCCCTTACCAGCCTCAGTAAGAAGCTGAGATCCCATCGTAAAATCTTCCAAAGCTAGTTATGAAAATAAAATTGCCAAAGATTCCAAAGACAACCACAAGGCATTCTATAACTATGTCAAGAATCTAAATGGCAATGCTCAGATCTGCTCTGAGCTACAACAGAATGGCATTAAATATACTGATCCCAAGGATATTGCCAATATCCTGGCAGATCAATTCAGTGCCAACTTCACCCCCCAGTCACCCCCTAAATGGCCCATCTCAACACCAGAAGATTGCCAAATTCCGGTAATAATGGCCACATAGGTAAATAAAACGCACTCTCCAAAGCTAAGAATACAGCATCCATGGGAACAGATGACATACCAGGCTGTGTATTATATGAACTACAAAATGAACTGGCACCTCACCTAAGTGTCATGTTTAATCATAGCCTCTCCTCAGGCTTCATACCCACTGAGTGGTGCTCAACTACAATTATCCCACTCCACAAGGGGGATCCACCTTAGATCCTGGGAACTACCGCCCCATCAGATTGACGAGCCTGATCTGCAAGGCCATGGAACATATTATCATGGAACTTATAAACAAAGACATTGGCAACCTTCAAAAACTGGACCCCACCCAGTTTGGGTTAATGAAGGGCCGAGCTTGTCTCCTGAACCTGACTGACTTCTTTGAATCAGTCTCCAGAGCCGTGGACAATGGTAAGGTGGTCCACACAGCCTATCTGGACCTCACCAAGGCCTTTGACACCATCCCCTACTCTGGAATCATAGATAGACTTACTAAGCTGGGCATTAATCCCTACGTCACTCGATGAGTTGCTAACTGGCTTACTGACAGAACCCAGACTGTAAAAGTAGCCGACTCCAAATCCAGCTCCATACAAGTGACAAGTGGAGTACCTCAGGGTTCAGTCCTGGGACCACTCTTGTTTGGCATCTACTTCTCTGAAGTACAGACCAACACAAAGGGACTCTGGCTAACAAAGTTCACAGATAACTGCAAACTGGGAGTCATTATTGAATCTCCAAATGATGTGGATACTCTAAAAAAGGGCCTTACAGAAACAGATGATTGGTGCCAGAGCCATGGGCTCAAGCTCAGTCCCAAGAAATGTATAGTTATTCCCTTTGGGAAAAAAACACGTACCCATGAATTACCACATAGGTGGCAGTACACTAAACACTGAAAGTGTGATAAGAGATTAGGGACACAGGTGAACAGTGGTCTAATCCTTTGATAACCACATTGCCACAACAGTCAGGAAATCCATGTGGCACACCTCATCACTAAGGGCTTTTCATACAAAAAAATGGAGGCCATTGTCCCACTGTACTCATCCCTCATTAGACCCATTATAGAATACAATGCCCCGTTTGGTATGTACCTCTAAAGACATCTGCAACAACTGGAAAGGCCACAGAAATACCTCACTAAAGGAATCACAGGTCTAAAGCAGATGCCCTATGCTGACCACCTTAAAAAATTCCAGCTATACTCTGTCGCATGTCATCTACTCAGAGACGATCTCTGCTTAACATACAAGCCCATGTCAAACCCAGAGCTATTGGAGATGCTACACTTAAAGAAATCCCAATCCCTCAGAGCCACATGCTCCAGGGATCTAAACCATGTCATCACAATAAACAAAACATGCTGGAGGGATAGGTTCCTGACCCAAAGACTCCCCAGACTCTGAAATAGACTGCCCATACATGTCAAGCAGAGCCCCTCTTTGGCCCTCTTCAAAAGGAACCTTGACGACTGGATGGGAGAAAGGAAATTCACCTCGGGGATCACATCAGTCGCCCTGCTACACAGGGATCCAGGGAAGTAAATAGTGTAGGAAGAAATAGCCAGAGAATTGTTATGGCTAGGCTTGTATAGGCCCTAGGGCCGATAGCCTAGTACCAACCTATGAACTATGATTTAGCAAGGAACAAAATGCTTAAACGTTATCACAATAAAGTTGCAAGGTGGTATTAGCACATAAGTATTCGCTTCCTCTTTGTTTTTCAGCTGTAAACCCTCCATAATCATATGATTAGTAGATGATGAATACAGATGAGCTTAAAAAAAGCCTGTATGCTTACATTTTTTGCATCAAGTACAACAATTTCTACTAGACTGTAAAACTACTCAGTAACAGACAGTATATCCTTTTTCTCACAATCTGTTCCTTTCCCCAACAGTGTTGGCATTACCTTTATGCCTGTAGTAATTTAAACTTGCCTAAAGCATTTTTCTTTTCAATTTTATAAACACTAGAAAGTTTTATTGTACTACATTGACAGTTTCCAGGGATTTGTGATCTTTTATAAGGAAGTATAATCACATTTAGAGAGAATACATAAAAAATACTAGGCTGTGGCATACAATACACTCACAGTAAATGCAGAACAATCAGAAAATATAAATATTCTTTCTGTTCCACTATTAGCCAGTCTATTAATCAAGAAATTAATGTAATGGCGTCACAAAGGCAGCATAAATATCATTCATGTGCATGTATTTTTATTTTAGTTATACATGATTTAAATGCTTGTAACTTTCATAAATCTCAAATAAGTTTCTAAAACGACAAACAATATGACATTGATATATTAATTCATGTAGTAAGACAGCAAATTATTCAGTGTCAACGTTATGACATGTAGAAGCAAGTTGCAGTATTGTCTGAGCTGAGAATAGAGTAGTGAACACTTATGTTAACATGATTCCTGAAAGTACATCTGCAACTCCTTAGGCTATGGAGGACAAGGAAGTGCAGATGTTTATATCCTAATTCCCTAAAACGTTATGTGTGCATTGGCACATCACACCATTACATACTTATAAGGCAATAACTGATGTGCCACTGATGTAAAGGGTACTTTCTGGTTCAAATAGACAAGCTACCCCTGTAGGTCATGGATATACTGCTCTAACACCCCTAATGTATAAGAAGTAGCTGTACACTGTCACCCCATAGTGAAATGTCAGCTTGGATAATGGCTTTGGGCATAAACAGTGAGACTGAATTTGTCACCATCCCATTTGCACAGTGATTACTATAAATGCAAATTTTAAAAGTACACTTATATGTATGTCATGTGCACCCCACAACTTGCCTGCCATGCTTTACCAATGGCACTACTACCTGTAGTTTGTGTCATGCCTGCACTGGTATGGGTGACGAAACAGATGGTGATGTGGTGCAAGTTGTGCTCAAAGACCACTGGAGGCTAGACTTTGGGATCAGGCCTCTTCTGACTATGCCATGCTAGTTAATGAGAGCCATTAACATGGACTGTTTTGGAATTCCCTTTCCCTCTGCAAAGATATCCCATACCTTTTGAAACTGTGACCATATTTTCGTAAGTGGAAAACTTTCTCTTGAATTTAACTCCAAATTCTTATTTTGCCACAGATGATCTAAAATTCTCAATGCTACCTACTTTTTTGCTAACAGTATAATACTCAGATGACACATACATTATGAAAGTTTAATCTTAGATTTTCTTTCAGCAGAAAATCAAAATGTGATGCAGGTGGAATAATTCCTATACCCGTCTTCTGCAAAATAACTTGCACTGCTTTTTATTTCTCATTTCCTTAATTTCTGAGATACTTATTATTTTTGTTTTCTTTACATAAATTTGGACCTAATAAACTCAGCAGCAAGAAAAAATAACCTCTTAAAATCATAAAGACTACCGAGAGGTGTGCACCTCACAGAAAATTTTTTGAAATTCATAGACAGCCCTCACATAGTGTTGTCGCAGGAAGACATGCAGCACCACACTGAGCTGTCTCCATGGCAGGGCTACATACTAATGAGGCAGTCTGGAGGAAAATCATATGCTAATTAGCCATGTGGTTCTGCACCCCCCCCCCCGAACTTTATCAGGGAAAGCATCTAAAGATTAGCATGGCCACTCTTTCTACATTGTGATAGTGAATATGACCAGCAGGCTAGTGTTCATCCACATGGTGGACAAAAGTGCTGATGGGGTTAGCTGTAAGGCTGGGTTGGGAGGTTGTGTGTGAGTGCATGTGAGGGGCTACATGTGTGAGTCTATGTGTGCATTTCTGTCTTCATGGGAGGTAGAATTGAGAGTTAGGGAGGTGGTTAGGTCAGAGTGTGTGTGTGTGTGTGTGTGTGTGTGTGTGTGTGTGTGTGTGTGTGTGTGTGTGTTTGTGTGTGTGTGTTCACAGGTGATGAAAAAAAGACTTTTGCAAAAGATATCAGTTGCGTATACTAAAAAATTAAAATCAGTATGTATGTATGTATGTATGTATGCATTATTAACTGTTTTAATTTATTAATTTTATGTATACTGAAAAGTCAAAAACATTTAAATATATACAAGTATTATAACTTTCTGCAACAAATTAACATTGAGCTATTGAGAACTTTAAGAGTAGCAACTTGTTTAAAAATTATTAGAATTAGACAGTTCATTTCATTTTCACCAAAAGTACACTTGGAAATTGTTCTATGTATGTGTGCTACTTATCTACTTTAATGCAGCTCTGAGTATTTTAAAAGGATTATTGCATGAGTATGTTCTCCAATAGTGGTTGGAATATATGGCTTAAATGCATTGTTTCACTGCTGATGAGTGGTTATGTGGGAGTTAAACTCCAAGGTTGTATTCTTAGGTTCATAAATAGATTTGTGCTATTGACAAAATAACTGACTCAGTGGATAATGTCTCATCACTACCATTTGATCTATTGTTGTTAATGGATTATGTATAAGTGAAGAATCTGTGCCATGTGACAGCCATCTTAGAAATGAAGGATATACATTAATTAAAAGAATAGTTTCATTGTCATCTGTTCAGGTGCTAACCACATGGAATTTTGAGGAGTAATGCAGTGATATTTCCTGGCAATTGAAATACTGATAAATCTGAATGACCAGCTGATTGCTTTTAGCAATTAACAGAAAAAAATAGCCACCACCAAGTTCTAGGTGCCATACATGTTAAATGACAACCAAGAGAAATGATACAGCACCCAGTGAACTCAAAAGTATAAATCAGTTTATTAAATAATAAAACACTAAAAAATATGAGAGACACACTTCATAAGTTTCCAAATAAAATCTGCAAAAACAAAACCATCTTACAAAAGATAATCAAATACATACATATATACATTTATCTGGACAATGGCAGTCAACAATATTGTTTGATCACTGTGCATTGCACACCTTTTAGGATTAATTTTTGATATGTATGTAATTCAATCCTCTAGGCAGACTAACTTATGTTTAATATAGCATCCTGGTATCCTTTTATATTTGGCTTATATACAACTTCAAGAGCTTACAATGTGACTGATTGTATAACTTATTCATTTGTTATATATTCCACTAAGGGACTCAGCCATTATGTTACAAATATCTGAAACACATTAAGCACATTACCTTCCAATATTAAATTCATTAAGGACATTACCTTCCAATATTTATCTACTGATTTATTGATTTTAATTTTACTATCACAGGATTCATGGCATGTTCACACAACAACCTAAGCTATACCATGCTATAGTTAAAGAAATGATAATATATGTTCATCCTTTACCATAATGGACAAAAAAACACAATGTTTTCATTCATCTGTACCCATTAAAATGTTCACTGATAAACATTTATTCTGGCAGTTAGTGCAGAGGAATAAAGTTTCTAATTGTTAATGAATTGCTTCTAGTGCCAAAGAAACAGAGGTTTGAATGCTAGCCCCTTCATTTGTCAGCTGTGTGACCTTCAGAAAGTCACATAAGATTGTGTTTTGGGGCAATTGTGAATTTGGGTTGGGCAACTTAATGGTCTCCTGTACTGTATTCCTAGTAACTATCTATGAATTTACAGTCTGGCATCCTAAGATGTTTTTACGTTTATGTAATAAATGGACTACTTTGTCCCTTATAGTAGCATATTTGCACCCCTCATACAAACAAGTGCACATACACACACACACGCATTTATATAGATATAGATATATATAAATGTGTGTGCATGTGTGTGTATGTATGTATGTATTATATATGTATATACATATATATATATATATATATATATATATATATATATATAAATATATACATATATATATATATATATATATATACACACACACACACACACACACACACACACACATACATATAGAGAGATACAGAAATATATCCATCCATTAACAACCTTTTTCCCATTTTATGTACATGTGTGCATGTGTGTGTATGCGTGTGTGTGTGTGTGTGTGTGTGTGTGTGTGTGTGTGTGTGTGTATATATATACATATCTATATCTATATATATATAAATATATATATATATATATATATATATATATCTTTATCTATCTATATATATATATATATATATATATATATATATATATATATATACATACTGCATTACATGAATGCCACACATTTTCTAAAATACTGGTTAGTGACTAACTACATGACATTACACATTGTCTTTTATCCTCCTCTACCTCAGCTAACAACTGTGTGCCCCAAGATGTACATTACAATCAGCAGCTTTAACAAAAATAACTAGTGATTAAAAGTTTTACCTATAACTTCAATATAAACATCTAGAAAAATAAAATAAATGTTAATTCATATTACAGCAAAGTCTAAAGTCAATGTCCATGTCACAGTTATCCATATGCTGGAAAGGCACTCACATTTGAGACTTCTGCTGCCAGAATTAACAAATATACATCATCAATATATCATCAATAAAATGACAATATGTTGGAATACATGCCCTTGAGATATTATGCACACAGAAGCACAGATGTTCCAGCCAAGACATAGGTAAAAGGGCATAGCTGAGAAGTACAACTCCTTCCATTGCGCAGCCCCTAATCTTTTTATTCACATTCTCCTTAAATAAGAGCATGGTACTGTTAGTAGTTAAGTTCCATAAAATAAACTACACTATTCACTTTTTTGTCATTACAAAATAAGTTTTAAAAAACAGTACCTATGTCAGTCATTCAAGTCCAGTATAATATGAGATCATAAATTATAGACACTTGGTATAACTGATACATCATTACTTTAATATTCAAAAATGCATCATACTCAAAACCAAGATGTATACACTATATAGGATGGCTAGACAGAAATTAATGGTTCAGTTGTAGTATCCATTCCTGTGACAACATTTGTGTTAGCCATACTTTCTACCTAATTATAGGTTATACAAGTTCTCTTTTCAGTTTGCATGTACATTGAGAAGTCCATATTTAAAGGTATGAGTAAAATCAACCATAATAAATCTATAAATGAGTATGCTCAACTATCAGATCAATAAATATTTATATAAGCAACTATCAGCTTCATGGTCATTTGACATAGTTGTCCAAATCTGCTAGATTGTCAGATATTATAGTATAAGGCAATTGTGAATCCATCACCACACTTTACTCACAAATATCTCTATCCACCTATGTGTGTTTTTATATATATATATATATATATGTATATATATATATATATATATATATATGTATATGAAAGCGTGTATAGACCCAGACACTGCCAATACATACATAGATATGCTTATATATATATATATATATATATATATATATATATATATATATATATACCTGTATAGTTTTAAAAGTTTGTATAAAATTATGTTTGAAAGTTATCCCTTGTGAATTGCAATGCTCTTATGCAGGCATATAGCTGTCATCCTGGATATGTCAAGAATAATATGTCTGCTGGAAACCTTAAGCAGTTTAGATACTTAAGCCTAGATATCATGGGGTGTAAGACATATGGAAAGACAAGGAAAACAGGTTTGCTGCAAATGGTTATAAACAGAAACATGGTGTTTTGTGAAGTCAGACAGATCTTATATTTAACAAGATGAACAAGTCTTTAATTAATTCATGTCACCTGTGTTGCCCACTAGATTGCCAACTGACTAACATATAGGTTGCAGGAAATCAAAATAGGGGAAGTTATCTCTACAAAGAGCTGCAAAGAGACCAGTTACCAGTGGGGTCCCCTGGATTTCTGTGCTGGGATCTCTCCTGTTTGGCATAAACTTTTTTGAAGTAATTGCCAATACCAGAGTGCCCTGGCTAACTAAGTCTGCAGACAATGGAAGCTAGAAAAGTCATAGAATCCAAAAAAGGCTTAGTCATCCTGTAGGAAGGCTTGTCCCAAACAAATAAGTCTATCCAAAATCATGAACTGAAAATGAATGAAAAAATGCATTAATGTATCCCATGGGATGTCATCTACCCCAGGGAACTACCATATTGACAATAAATCCCTAAGAATTGACTCAGTAGTTTCAATTTGGGAACCTATATGGGCGTGACCTAACTTTTGACCAGCATGTATCCATTGTTGTAAGAAAGTCCTATATTGCACAGCTTATAAAAAAAGGGATTGTGTCTAGATCTAGGGAAGTCATCATTCCCCTTTACTCAGCCCCCATTAAACCAGTCATTAAATATAATGCCCCCCTTTGGCATGTATCTGTCCAGACACATGCAACAACTTGAATGACCAGAGAGATACCTTACTAAAAGGATGCAAGACCTAAACAACATGTCCTACATGCACTGACTCAGCCCTGTCTCTACTCTGTATCCTACAGACTGCTAATAGGTGACCTTTGACTGGCGTACAAGGCATCCTCTGACCTAATAAGGCTGGATTTACTGCACATGAATAAGTCAAATGGCACTAGAAATACTTGTTCACAAACAGCAGCCAAGTAGCACAAATAGTCAAAATCAGCAAAAATATATCCACAGGCTCCCAGATGAATAAACAAATGGTTTAATGTAACAAGAACAAAATAAAAGCTTCAGTAAGTGCTTTCGTCTTCTAACTCCTTTACAAAGACTTCTTCAGACTGAAGTAAACAGCAACATTTATGTTTAAATATCTTAAAAACCATCACCTGACATAATATCACATGAACTAGCACTAGGAACATGTGTTTTAGTAAGGTCCTGTGATGTTATGTCAGGTGAAGGGAAATTGTCTAGGCTTAAAATGGCTCATAAGGGCAGCTAGCTTAGTACTAACTTATGAACCTATGAACTAGGTACATATTGGAGTGGCAGAAGACTAAAAAGGATTTTGTGAACACTGTGATATTTTAATAATAACTCCTATTTGTCTGTCCAAATGGTTTCTCAGCATACTGATCTTGTACATAAAAAAGGGTAGTAATACAAATGATAGGTTAGCCCATTTGCTGACATAATCTGAGGTTGTGTTGGGATACCAGCCTATAGAAAAGAAGTTTAATTGTGAGCACTGTATCCAGTGGAGACTGATTAATAAAATGTCTATATTATTCATTGTGGTACTAGAAAAGGATATTCTGTTTATCATTTTGTAATTATGACACTAAATATGAAGTTTATTTTTTGTAAGTAAGTACCATATATTCTGTTTAAGTAATGCTAACAAAAGGTTTAGGAATCACTGAGAATATTTAGGAAAATTTAATAATAATGAAGCAAGCCATGTGATGAGTGAAAATGATGTGCATTCTCTCGCACATTCAGATCATTCAAACTATTTACAAACCACCAAGGTGAGTTAAATGGGTTGCTTTACTAATACCCTATAAACCTATCTAGCAGATTACATTAAAAGCACATAATGAAGAAGGTATGATAATAGATGCATCACTGTTCCATACTTAATGATGCTAAGATAAAGTAGACTGACATGCTGTAAATAATTTGACTTTTGTTTGGTTAATGTAAGCTGGCTATTAGAAATAATTCACAAAGTACAAACTGAAGCAAATAAAGACAAAAGCCAGAAGAAGTAGCTGGATTGAACCCACTCCAAGTAATGCAGGCTGCAAATCACAACCGTTGTAGAATGCAGATTATACCATGAGCCCCCCAAAACGTGCACGCTGATTGGCCAGCGTGCCCGTTGTAAATCGAGTTATACTAATGGAAAAAGGTCCGGTCGCCCGGACTTTTTTCCATTAGTATAACTCGTTTTTTTAAAACACTGTCTCGCTATGTTAAACCCATTTAACATAGCGAGACAGTGTTTTAAAAAAAAGCAATGGAGAAAGCAAGATCTCCGTTGCTTTTTTAGTGTCTCGCTATGTTAAATGAGTTTAACATAGCGAGACAGTTTTAAAATAAGCAACGGAGATGTCCGTTGCTTATTTTAAAACTGTCTCGCTATGTTAAACTCATTTAACATAGCGAGACATAAAAGCAACGGAGATCTTGCTTCCTCCGTTGCTTTGCCCACAACTCTGATGTACTGCGCGGTAGCGCAGTACATCAGAACTGCCGGATGCCAGACATCTGCGGAAGGGCAGTAAACAGGCATTATACTATGCCATTATTTAAGAAAAGTAATAGTTTCTTTTCTTAAATAATGTCATGGTATAATAGCAATAACGCCTGGGTGTGGGTAATGCTAAATTTACCCACGGTTGGCTTTGTTCGGTCCCTCGGGCTTCGCCCTCGGGACCAAACCACGCCAACCGTGGGTAAATTTAGCATTACCCACACCCAGGCGTGGGTTATTGCTATAATCTACTTTATTAACTTCAGAACATAAAAGTCCAGAGATGAGCGCTTTCGTTCAGAAAGATTTAGACTTCATCAGATAGTTTAACACACATATGTACAAAAAAGGTAATACTGTGAAAATGAAAAACCTCTCAGTGAGATGTAAAAGACTGGTTTATTAAATAAAAACATAAAATAGCGAACAAATCAACGTACACACACAGGTGCTTCCTTTTTATACAGTTTCAACAGGAAGTTCCACCCAGTTTTAAACTTATTATGTCATTAGAAATCACAATATTTGCAGTGAATAACCTAAAACACAGAAAAAAAAGAAAAAATAAGAAGAAAAAAATAATGTTTTATAGGGTGGTGTGTTCTATGAAATATTTTACAGAAATATTTTACAGTTTGTCAATTTTTTCTGCTTTTTAGGTTTTGTGTTTATTATAAATAATTGTAACTGGAACCTGATGAAAGATATTTTCCTGCAAGCATTTTCTGTTTAATCTTCTTTCTTCTTCTTTCGGCTGCTCCCCTTAGGGGTCGCCACAGAAGATCACCTGTTTCCATTTCTTCCTATCCTCTGCATTTTGCTCTGTCACACCAGCCACCTGCATGTCCTCTCTCACCACATCCATAAACCTTATCTTAGGCCTTCCTCTTTTCCTGTTACCTGGCAGCTTCATTCTTAGCATCTTTTTCCCAATATACTCTGCATCCCTCCTCAGCACATGTCCAAACCAATGTAATCTTGCCTCTCTGGCTTTGTCTCCAAACCTTCCAAGCTGGGCTGACCCTCTAATCCTGTCCATCCTCATCACACCCAGTGCAAATCTTAATATCTTCATCTCTGCCACGTCAAGCTCTGACTCCTGCCTTTTTGTCAATGCCACTGTCTCCAACCCATATAACACAGCTGGTCTCACTACCCTCTTGTAGACCTTCCCTTTCACTCTTACTGATACTCATCTGTCACAAATCACTCCTGACACTCTTCTCTACCCACTCCATCCTGCCTGTACTCTCTTCTTCACCTCTCTTCCACACTCACCATTACTCTGAACTGTTGATCCCAAGTACTTAAACTCATTCACCTTCGCTACCTCTACTCCCTGCATCCTCACCATTCCCCTATCCTCCCTCTCATTCACACACATATATTCTGTCTTAGTCCTGCTGACCTTCATTCCTCTTCTCTCTAGAGCATATATCCACCTCTCCAGGCTCTCCTCCACCTGTTCCCTACTCTCACTACTGTTTAATAAAAAGGCTTAATTTCAAAAATTCACTGTTTATGATTTATTTATCTTGAGGCTGTTTTCTAAAGTTATTTAAGTTATTCTGGAGACATGCTGGGAATATTATAAGTTGTCATCTTTTTTGGCTACCATTGCATTGCTGCTATGGTACATTTTTTCAAAATATTAATATATTTTTTAATCAAAGTCAAAGCTATCTGAATGTTCAAACCATGATACTGCAAAGACATTATTCCTCAAAGCTTAGTTATTCAGTGTGTCAGCCTCTGTAATGTCATTCAAAACTAAATAAAGAGATGCATACAGATATGCATGCAAACATATATTGGTTTGTTTGGGGGCAATGTCTTTTTGTCATACTTTTTGAAAGTGTCTGTAAAGTTATTCTACATTAGCTGTCACAGAAGTGTTAAGGATGAACTTGTTTGTGCCATTAAAGTGTCATCTGCAGAAACAGTTCCATTTAAACTAAATAGTTTCAGAATCAGTATTTTAGCTTCTTGTTGTGTCTTTCAGCTTTTCTAGGTTAGGGGTCACCACAGCGGACCTCCGGTCCGCTAATGATTGGCAGTAGATTTTTACATGCCGAGTTGCCAGCCCTGACACACAACCTTCAACGAAGGTACGCCCATTCACGCATGTCTCCAAACAGAAGACACTCTAGCTGAGAATCGAACAGGACAACGTCTTAAAGTGAGGCGACAATGCTACCGCAGCACCACCACTGCAGTATCCCAGTATTTTAGCTAAAAAGGAGAAAAATGAGGATCCAGAGTAAACCACTTTGCTATGCACACTGAGTTCTCTTGTTTTTAATGTCAATTATGAATTAGCACAAGTATGGTTTTGTTTGTTAAGCATTTTTTAAAACTATGATATGTACTGCTGCAAAATACATCTGCATGAAATAAGTTAACGATAATTTTATTATTAAAGGTATGTGGCAAGTAAATGGGTACTTCACTCATCTTTTTAATAACTGTTGCCTAAAACACTGAACATTTTAACAACAGTGATACAGATTCTTCTAATCAGAAGAAAAATGGTACAATCCAACTAGAAAAAATATTCTCAGATGGTGTTAATTAGTCTCATTCAGAAGATGAATATATTTCAGTGAAGGACAAATACATTTTGAAAAATGTACAATTAAAATTTTAATTATTCAGCAACAATTTCATTTGTGGACATTTATACATGCACATGGATAATGGCAGTATGTTTTCTTTGCAAGTTAGTGGTAAAACATCTAATGTAGAAAGCCCAATCTTGATTATTTCAATTCTGAATGTGAATGCACATATGTGTTACGCATGGGGTACATCTCTGCAAAGCAACATTTTTTGGAGGAGGGATATGGGAAGGCCTAATGCACCTTTCTGATATACCAAGGAAGCTAATAGTCCTGATTTGCAGGAGCCACAATTGGCAGTTTGGAATAAGATCTAATGATATTGAATGATGCATGTGGGAAAGAGAGCTGGCTAAATAGGCACATAGTTAGAAAGATACTATTAAATGTCTGTATTCTACCCATTTATAACATTGTTGTATAAAACAACTACCACTCATTTTGAGTTAAAGTTTTGGCAGTTAACACATACGATTAGGGTTAAAAAGCTGTTCCCTATTGTTCAGTGTTTGATTTCCTAAGCCCGCATTTGCCTGCTGCTTGACCCTGATCCAACCCCTTAACCAGACAGTGTTCCTGGGATGAATCTGAACAAGTCTCCATATGGTTCAGTGATCTATTCCAGTTAACAAATACAAATCCATAAAACAGTATTGCATATATATTGGTCAAACTATAAAAAAAGGCTGTTATTATCTTTTCCCCAAAGTTTGCATTCTTGTTTAAAGTTATATATTTTACATTCATTGGAAGACAGCAGTAGTCTTTTAGGATCTCAGACCATGAAATGTAATCAGGACAGGTCTAAGTAAAAGTTAGAGACAAAGACCAAGGAGTGATTCTGAGACATTGATATTTGCAGAGATATATATATATATATATATATATATATATATATACCAAGAAGCAAGTGATTAAAATTGCTATTTGTTCCTTTACTTCCCAATTACTTTTCATTTCAAAAGTAATTATTCATTATGTACCTTTTTTTTGTCAATAATTATAAGCAGAAACCATGAGGAAGTCACAGATTTTCCGTAATGCATATCATGAAATAGCATTTTCTAGAACTGAAATTTCAACACTTATACCTGAAATAAAATAAAATCCCTAGTCCTTTCAACAATTCCATTATTATTGATGATGCTTCTACATATGAACAGTACAGTAGTACATCTTAAATAAAAATACTATAAATAACACAAAGTGGAAACAGAAGGAATGCCTCATGAATGGAGAAAGGCAACAGTCATCCCTCTGCCCAAAGGTGGGCCATCTACACCCCCTGGAAACTACAGACTCATAAGTCTCATTAGTCTTATATGTAAAGCCATGGAAAGAATTATAATGGAGATGATCAATAGAGATAAAGTAAACCTCCAGACACCAATCCAGTTTGGTTTTGTCAAGGGCAGGTCATACCTACTCATCCTGGTGGACTTCTTTGAGAAGGTCACCAAAGCAATGGATGAGAGTAAAATGGTTCACATTGCCTACCTTGACCTGGCCAAGGCATTTGACACAATACCTCACTCGGGCATTGTTGGCAAACTCAGAAAGTTAGCTACAAACCTGTATGTCAGTGGGTGGATAGCCAACTGGCTCACAGACAGGACCAAGGAAGTTAGACTTGGGAGGTTCACCTCTACAAAGAGGCCATTCACAAGGTCAGTCCATCAGGGATCAGTTATTGGACTGCTCCTCCTTTTTGGCATTTACTTTTCAGAAGTCAAGGCCAATGTCAGTGGTCTCTGGCTGACTACATTTGCAGATGATTGCAAATTAGGAGCTGTCATTGAATCTCACACTGAGACAAATGTCCTCCAGGAAGAGCTGACACAGGCAAACAGCTGGTATCAGATCCATGGACTAAAACTAAATGCCAAGGAATGCATAATACTATCCTTTGAGAAGTCATCCATCCCTGGTAACTATCATATTGACACCACACCCCTTAGAGTTGAGCCAGTAGTCAGGGACATAGGGACACACATAGATAGTAATCTAGCCCTTGACCATCGTGTGTCTACAGTGGTGAGGAAATCATTCTATGTTGTGCAACTTATAAACAACGGTATGGCATCTAAGTCCAAGGAAGTCATTGTCCCACTGTATTCAGCATTCATCAGACCTATCATTGAGTACAATGCCCCCTTTCATATGTGCCTAACCAGGCATATTCAACAATTGGAATGTCCACAGAGGTTCCTCACTAAAAGAATACTGGATGTAAGTAAAATGTCCTATTCAGACAGCCTCAAGACCCTATCACTGTATTCTGTCTCCTACAGACTTTTGAGGGGAGATCTATGCCTGGCATACAAGGCATTGTCAGACCCCACTCTGATGGACCTCCTGCATATGCACAAAACAAACAGCACCAGAATTATCCATTCTAAAGACTTAAACCTTGACTGTGATATAAATAGGACCTGCTGGAGAGATAGGTATGTATCCCAAAGACTACCACATCTATGGAACAGCCTTCCAATCCATGTGAAGCAGAGTTCTGTTCTAACTCAGTTCAAGTGCAACTTGGACAATTGGATAAGAAACCAGAAATTCATCCTTGGTTTGGCACCTATGTCTCTAATGGACACAAGTAACCTGTAAATGGTTCATCTCCCAGGCCCCTGCTTGTAAATGTTTCATTTTCCAAGTCCTTGCTTACACTTATCAAGGGTATTAGAACTTGTCAGAGATTTGGAAAGCATGGACCCTTGTGGTCATTAGCCTAGCAAAAACCTATGAATCTATAATGGATGGTAAGTTTTAAAAACAATGCAATTAATGTTGATTTAATTAAATCATCTATTATAGTAAAATCAATGATATACATTGTTTTATCAGTATTTATATAACCTAAAACCTAGAACTTTATTGGATTTTCTGAGAGAAGTAGAAAAAAATGCTGATGTCATGGGAGCCTGGCACAGGCCCCCCCTCCCATCACCCCTCAAGGCAAGATGTGGACAGATGAGCCTCTGGCCTCTTTAGCCAGAGATCTGAAGTCAATTTGAATGAAATCCAAGGCATCCTGCAAATTCTACAGAAAAATAAATATTATTATAACCTTATTTCCACTTTTAAACTGTTTGCAACTGTTTTGCTGCCTACTTTAAACTGTTTTTATTGTTTGTGACTGTATTTTCCACAATGCCTGTTTACAGTACTTAAACAGTTTATAGCATAAGCTAGCTTTCTGAACACTAATGCCAGCCATTTTGCATTTGCACCCTTGTGGCAGAAGAATGTAGTCAAGGACCCATCTGAGTTGGGGATTGTTGGAACAAGGCTTAGTCTTGGTCTTTCCTATTGGCTGGATTGTTTGAACACTGTTTTACTTAGCTAATATTTAAACACAGCATTTGCGTGCAGCTGCACACTGCACAACAGGGGTTATCACTGCCATGGATAGACACAAATGCTTAAAAAGTCAAATTTTTCCTAGATAACAGTTAGGGAACTTTCTTAAGCTTCTCTGCTTCTCGGTGTGCAGTACAGTTGTGCACTGCTGCCCAGACAGCAACCCAGCTGCACCTTTTGTTGCACCAGCACAGGTTTCTACCCATAAACCTCCCATAGATTAGCTGATTTTACTAGTTCTGCAGCAGAACCTAGTCCATGTAGCCCCCCCCCCCACCACTTATTACAGAATACTCCTGGCATAATGGAAGGTCAGTTTCCTACAGTTTCTCCAGCCAGTCTGCATGACATGGGCATCCTGTGGCAATGTAGCAATTACCTCATGTATACAAACAACCTACTACTCCTACAACATGCAAAATACAATATATGAGAGATATATATATATATTATGAATCTGGAATTAGTGCTCTCTCTCTCTCTCTCTCTCTCTCTCTCACACTTAACAACAAACTGAATACCAAGCAGGTTGTCAGCACCCACACTCCACCTCCCCCACATACCAAGGACACAACACATAAGTCCACATACACAGAGGTACTCACTAGAAATATACCAAAAGAGCTAAGCGCTCCCAAGTGCAAACCTTCTGCATACAATACAATCCCAAGAGCACCCACTACACATAATAACACACTCATCAGTGTCTCAGCCAAAAAGCCTCTAAGGCAAAACATATATAAACAAAATGTCTTAGTCATAGACGACTCCATAGTGAGATACACATGTGACCCCCTTACTAGGTTGGACACAGAGAAGGTCACAGACAACTGCCTGTCTGGTACCAGGATCCACCAGATGATGCATGTACTCAAGTCTCTTAACAACAAATATTGTTCTGACTGTCATAGTCCATGTTGGATTGAATGACTTCATTCACTGGACTATATGAAGGGAGACATATGATGGAGCTTTCAGATTATGTCCCAGGCAGGTATGTTCCTAGCCCTAAACAGCACTCTTCCTCACCCAGGATGATGCCACAATATAAACAAAAAATGATTGACTTCAATAATTGGCTTAGCTTCTGGTGTCAATCCAGGGAGATCCAGTATCTGACAACCTGGGATGATATGGTCAACAGACCATGCTGCTTTGCCAGAGATAGTCTTCAGCAGTCATCTCGTGGCTTTAGGTTGTTGGCAAAGTACTTGCCTCCCCAATAGTACCTTTTTTAAGCAATGTCATAAGAACAAAACTCCTGACATAAAAATGTCCTCCAGAAACAAACTCAGGGTTATGCTGCTTAATACTAGGAGAAAACAGAAACTGTACTCAGTTGAAGCGCTTCTCACCCTGGAAGACGCTAATGTCTGCACAGTCACAGAGACATGGTTCAAGGCCTCTGACAGTACCCCAGCCATGCAGGACTACAATGCCTTCAACACATTCAGAACACACAACAAATGTGAAAAAAAACAAGGGTGAAGGAGTATCTTTCTTCATTAAAGTCATATACATCTGTAGACTGATTAAACAGTATGACTCCGTAAAGTTACTCCAAGTGCATATAACTGTAGGAAAGACTCCCACCATGTGATCGTTAGCTATAGGTCCCCCACTATGAACCACAACATCACACAGCCTACCTGGACCTGAATCTAGACTGTCTGTCACTATCAGTACAGCCAAATACCCTGGTCATGGGTAACTTAACTATCCTTCCCTCAATTGGATAACATACATGAGCACAAACACACTCGCCCAAAGGTTCCTGGACTTTGTTAACACAAATTCTTTGGAGCAGATAGTCAGCAACCCCACAAGAGCTGTAACATCCTTGACATGACTTAACATGGGGGATCACTGCAACACCCCAAGTGTGGGGCCCTCCCTGGTAAAGTCTGATCATAAATTAGTCTCGTCTGAAGTAACAATCATACCTGACCCACCCTCAGGAGAAAAAAGGTTAAAACATTTCTCCAAACTATAGCCTAATGACTGATGGCATCAATAGTTTCAGACCCCCTGCCAAAACTGACACCAATGATTCCTATACTAAGGTGTACACAAATGTCCTGTATAAACACCTATATAAACATATAGACTCAACTGTACTGGAACGGATCAAATGAAGATCCTCATGAAAAAATAAGCTACCCTAGTGGACATCTAGCTTAAATAGGTTATACAATAACAGAAAGAAACTGCTGTCAAAAAAACAAGATGGAGCAGTCCCAGCAAAGGAAGAAATCCCTCCAAAGCATAAACACACAGATAGAACATCTTGTAAAGTCCTCTAAAGCTAATTACAAAACTAAATTAGCATCCCTAGCTAAGGTAACTCACAAAGTATTCTTTAGCTATGTTCAAAATCTAAAAGGGAATGCCCAGCTTTGTGCCGAACTAGCTGTGGATGGAACCACTTATACTGAACCTGAGGAAATTGCCAACCTGTTAGGAGACAGATTTGGCAAAAATTCACCCCACTGTCCCCACCAATCATATACATATATATATATATATATATATATATATATGGTTTACTATTATAAAGTCGGCGTAGCATTGCACGCCTATGAACTATTCAAACTACAGATGTTTGTGCCTGCCACATAATTGAACGGAATATTTGCGAATGGTCTGTACATTTGCAAATATAACATTTGATTATATACAGGGATCGCGGTACAGTGTGGAAAGGGAAATACATCCTTTTCCTCACTGTAGTGCGATCTCGGAGTTGGAATATATAGCAGGGAGGCTTGCCCCTCTGCATAAACAGGATGGTAGGTTTCCTAGTTAGGGAGTTACAGGAAGGGTGGGATTACTATTAAGTGCCGAAAATGTCACGTTTGACATTTTTGGCATTAACAGCTGTTTTTCAACATTAGGGCCATTAGGTAAGGTGTACTTTTGGCGAAACACTTCTCTCATAAGTACCTGTTTTTTTTTAACTTTCGAGATTTTTAATAGTAAACCTATATGTGTGTATATATATATATATATATATATATATATATATATATATATATATATATATAGACATGGATTCTTTTCAGAAGACTGAAAGCCCAAAATCTTGAATTTCAAAAGACTGAGACCAAAATCTTGAAAGTTCAAAAGACTGAAAACTCAAATTACTGAATCTCACAATACTGAAAACACACAGGATACCAACACTTACTATATTCCAACACAACTACAAACAGAAACAAATATTGCTTCTCGGCCTTTTGGCTTAGATCATGTACAGTGTAGTGTAGTAATAAAAGATAAACTGCTTACCACTATTCCAAGTATAAACATGGGGGCAAGCACCCCTGTACCTCCCCCACACCCCCTGCTACTTAAATATATCAACTCTGAGATTGCAATCCACAGAACAAAATGTCAAACATACCATTATGTGTTTCATGACTGCCTGTTGTAACCTTAGTCATGTTCCCTTCTAACTTGCTATACAACATAACTCATGTTAGTGTAGTGAAGTGCGATCTCAGAGTTGATATAGTTAAGTAGTAGCGGGTGTTGGGGGCACAACCCTCCACATGGGGGGGTACAGAGTGCTTGCCCCCCCCCTTCTTATACTTGGAGAAAAGTAATATTGTTTGTCTTGTATTTGTTTCTGTATCTAATTCTGCTGGAATATAGTAAGTGTTGGTACCCTGTGTGTTTTCAGCATTCTGAGATTCAGTATTCCGAGATTCAGTATTTTGAGTTTTCAGCCTTTTGAACTTTCAAGATTTTGGTCTCAGTCTTTTGAAATTCATGATTTTGGGCTTTCAGTCTTCTGAAGTGAATCCATAGACACACACACACACACACACACACACACACACACACACACACACACACACACACACACAGAAGGAAAGACCAGCATAATTCATTTAGAACAGCAGTTCTCAACTGGTGCAAATTACTCTCCTTCAGAAGCTGAATATATTACTGTGAAGGACCAAAAAATTTTGAAAAAAATGTCACTGTAGACATTTATACATTACAAGAGTGAGAGTCAGTGACCAGAAAAAAAATCACTCCAGGAACCAAAATAATGCTTTTAATAAAAGCGTTTTAATACGCTGTTTGGAACAATTTTTATACTATAATTGGGCTAGTGCCAACTTAGCATTTTTCAGTGTCAGAAACACTGTTTTTCATGCATTATCCACATATTTAGAGTTGCATATATTATGTAATACAGTATGTATTTTTAAGTTTCTAATAAAAAAGAAAATGTGAATGAAATTTCTGTTAAACACACACATTTTTATTTAAATGTATCCCTTTAAATTTCAGCCTTGATTCCAAAAGACTTGGTCTCAGTGTAAATGACCACTTACATTGAGAGCAGGCTGAGAGCAAGCATTCTGGAATCTGGTCCCCATAGTAAGCCTGCTTATAGCTAGGCCTTACACTGAAGTAAGTCTCTTACAGAATTGGGACAGACTTACACTGAGAGCAACTCTTCTGGAATCTGTCCGTTCTTTAGTAACATGAAAGGAGAAAAATAATGCACTTTATAAATAAACTTTATTCTTATGTAGTTTTCTCTTCAGTATTGTCATATCTGTATTATATCACAATACCTAATAGTTTTTGATTGTTTCTTTTATTGTGCTGTAGGAAAATGTAGCACTATAGGTATAAAGTAGCGATAAGTCTACAAAATAGCAGGCTAGTAATTCAAACAACACATTATTGTTTGCCGTTTACTTTTATTGTCACCAAAAATGGATACTAGTTATTTTCTTTGTTTATTACTAGATTTGTGCTTTCTTATAATCTAGGCCTATAGAAAAATTAATAAATTAATACATTAAAAAAACCTGCACTGCAATAAAGTAAACAGAATATAATCTGATACAGGGGCTCCCATTTAACTTATAATGACAAAACAAAATACTCCTTAGTTTTCTAATATCTGAACTTGACTGGCTGGAATTTCCTTCCATACTTAAGCTTAACCAGCTCACAGTAGCCCACAAAATACTTAACCATCCGGACAAAACCACAAGCCTTAAGAGTATCATTAGCCCATATAACGCTATCAGGCCACTTAGATCATCCAACAAGCTATCCGTACAAATTCTAAAATCTAGTAATACAGCCGGGGATTCCCTGTTTGCTAACTCAGTGGGTAAAACTTGGAACCTTCTTCTTGCAAACCTTACCCAACAACTATCGCTTGCCCTATTTAAAAAAGACCTAAAAAATATTTAAGGGCTAACTGGCTCTGTCCATGCCTAAACCCTGATTAACTCATTTGAACATTTATGGTGTTTTCTTAGCTAGTAGAACATCAGTAAGCAGATACTCCACCTATCTGACATGTTATACCTTAATGTACAGTTATGCCTGCTGAGTTTAACATTTCTCCATACAGTTGTTGCCATAATGTGCTCTAAATTTGTGTACTGATCCTATTTCTTCTCTCACTTTATTAACTTTCTGTATACATATTAGTGCTACTACTGTGGTGAACTATCTACATATTGTATATATTTCTATCTCCTCTGCTCTCTTTGAATATTATTGTAATGTTACTACTATTATTCATTTTATTATTGTGGAGCTTTTCTCCCCAGGCTGCCGCTGAAAATGAACATGTAGCCAGTAGGACAATCCCGGTCAACAAATGTAAAATAAATGTTGTTGTTGTTGTTTTTCTTTCGGCTTTTCCCGGTTAGGGGTCACAACAACAGAACTCCAGTCCGCTAATGATTGGCAGTAGATTTTTTACAGGTGCCGAGGTACCAGCTCGATGCCTAACCTTCAATGAAGGCACGCCCATTCTAAGCATGTCTTTCGAATGCCACATCCGACCGCGGGGGGGACATGCAGACTCCACACAGAAGGCACTCCAGCCGAGAATTGAACGGGAGAACCTTAACAAATGTAAAATAAATAAAAAAATAAATAAATCTGCTTCATATAATTCTAGGTCGGGAGAAGTTAGACCCTATACTGATCTCAGTGGGCATAAGCATAGCACTAACACTGACACTGGCCTAGGCATTAATCTGTTGGAAGTTTCATACATATACACACACAAATGGGCATGCATGTGTGCATATACACACACACAACATCATAAACACATACACACACAGGCATGCTGCAGTAGAAAATTTGGGGAATAGAAAGTCCCTCAACACTTGAAACAGGACATGTAAACTTTACAAAGAAGATAACTTATACAAACACAGGGGTCCACTTCATGGGGGTCTACATCATTTGGTTGATTCCTGGCTACTTACAAACCATAGATTCAATCCCATGTATTTGTTCTTTAATTAGACTGCATGGGCTGACACTTTAAAATACATTCAAGTTCAGCCAAAATAAATATAATAGCCAGAGGATGAGACAAGCAGTAAATGGAAGGCTTATAGTTTGGATTAAGGGGCAACTGGGAGATTTGGAGTTAGACAACTGATATACAACTTTTAGGTTTAGGGAACTGATGATTACAGTCAGTGAGCAACTGTGAGTTTTACATTTAGGGAGCAATATTTGAGATTAGGGTTAGGCAATCACTGCTAGTTTTGGTGGGATTAGGAAGTGAGGTTTGAGATTATGATTGTGGTGGGGATTTAATTTTTAGGGTTACAGTTTATGTTTTGGCACCTGCATGGGATTAAGCAGCTTTGAGGTCCTGTACTTTATAGTTTGTGCAGGCATTGCTGAGCAGGTAATCACAATCTAATAGCATACAAGAACCTGAAAGAGACCCCAAAACTGAACAAAAAATGAAAACTGCCAGACAGTAATATTAACCACTTTGCCATTGCACAAACCATATAGAATAGTGTAGTCAAATATAATACATATATCTGATGCTGGTCTTGAAAATCCATATTTATCAATTAAGAAAAATGTAATTTTATTTTATTGTGTTTATTTTTTAATATCGAAATCACGTTAAACCAGTTCGCTTTCAAGCTGCAATGTATTGCTTATTCAAGTAGAGAAAACTAATTAAATTATTTACTAATGACATTTTGAAGTCAGTAACATTAGAATAGTACACCTAGTGCTTGTGAGTTCCTGATACATCACTTTGCCATAAAAATCTCATGATAAGAATTTTAAATTTATTCAGGCTAGATATGCTGAGTAATAAACCGTGCATACGTCGAATGCATCGTGTTGATTTTCTTTTCTCCCTTCGGTATCCCCTTACATATATGACTAGGAAAAATATATTCCATAAGTGTGTGTTACTAGGCCATGACTGAAATTGCAGAAAACTTATAAAACTATAGTGTGTGTGTGTGCATATACCTCTATGTACAGATTTAGTCATACAGCAAGAAAGGGAGAAGTGTGCAAAACAGACCTTCCCTAAATTTTCCATTTTAATAAAACTAATAAGGGAGAACTCTCTGGTTAAGAGATGCGTGACACTGTACTCTTGATAAAGACAGCATGACTTCATTCTGAGTAAGGCAAGATAATCAGGTGAGAAAACCACACATAAGCTATTTAATTCCTCTCAGCTTAGAAATAATTAGAATCTGTGTTTTATATCAAGGTGAGGTTTTTTATTTGAGACTGCAATGTGATGCTTTCAAAATGTCTGCTCCCTAAAAGATATTTATATTCTCTTTATACCTGGTGGAATTAATGTGAAGCCATATCTACAATAAAATCATTAACTGAATAATTACAAAGTAAATATTGAACATTAACAACTTCAGAAATAGTTGTAAATAGTTCAATTCAACATGCATGTGTGCTACCACAGACACACTGTTATACTCAGGTACAACAGATAAGTGGTAGCTATGAAAAAGTGCAACACATGTCCTCTTTTTCTCTCTATCTCTCTCACACACAAACACACACACACACACACAAACACACACATAAGAAAATACACTTAGGCACACACTAAGACAGCTGCGGAACATAGGGAAAATAAACTAATTATAAGAGGGCTCATAAGATCTGCAGAACAACACTGCCACCTTTCTGATTGCAAAAATACTGAGTTCCATGTGTTTATGCTTTGCTTTTCTCTGAGTTTTCTTGACACAAGGACATACTCTCATTTCACTTTTAAGTCTGCCTCTGATGAAATAGATAGAAGACAGTGATAATTCAATAACATTTCTATTGTTTAGTTGATTTTATCACACAAAAGTTAACTATACAAAACAAACGAGCTTATTATTCGAAAATGTTCATTTTTGGGGTTTAAAGCAGAGAGTAACAAAATGTAACAGATATGAAAAACAAATTTCCATTGACCACTAGTTTTGACAGTCACTAGACAATTATTAACTGATAATTGCAATTAATTAAAATGCTAACTTTATCCATGTTGTACATATTTTTGTATCAGTCTGCTACATTTCATCATTTGATGACTTTTCTACAATTTATTAATCACATAACAACACATGATACGCTACGTTTCTTCAAGAGTGCTGGAAAGGGACAAATGATGTACTAGCAGTATAATACTAGTGAATCTCGTCTCTGGGACAGACGGTAGACATATATTAAGTTTCTAGTTCTCTGTTGTTATTGTCTTTAGTTAAATCTGTGTTTTCAGTTTGTTTACAGAGTTTACAAAGATAACATCAAGGTAGAACTCGAGATTCGTGGGTTTAACGTTCAGAGTACTATATGACAAGTAAAGATGATCCCCACCACGAAATGGTACATTTCCGTCTTACAAAATGGACCTAACACGAAAGGTATATTTCCACCTTACAGAATATTGACTGTTGACGATCCAGCTGACCAGTAACCAGTATCATCAAACGCTTAAATATATTTATAAGGACCTCATCCAAAAAGTACTCGGCAGCAAGTTTCTGAAGTAAAAGGCTTTTCAAGGCTATCTGTTTTCCTAACTGCTATAGCAGACAAACGAACTATCTGCAACTTCCATCATGACGATAGGTAAGTATTTGAACTTGTTACACCACGAGACGTTATTTTTGATGACTATTTATGAGTTTTTTCAAAAGGTTACAACCCGAATATAATTGATTTAACCATTAAACACACAGTGATTGTGACTGTAACATCGTTATGTTTATTTTACTTTAGAAACATTTTCTAACAGAATCAGTATTATAAGCCTTAGAAAATGATCGTGCACACCGACAGGGATGATTATATCTACGCTGCATATCATGAACTACTCTTAAAAAATACACTCCAGTTTGCAACGTATTATTTTACCTGTTGGCGCTGGTCGTCTGTCGTAATTAGCACCACTTCTTTGCAGAGCCTTGCAGGGTTGTAAACATGTATGGCAAAACGTTATGTAAAGTACAAGAAACTCCAATGCAAATGTTACAAAGAGCTACGAAACTGAGCAAGAAGCCCACGGGCAAATCCCTCCAGAGTACAAACGGATGATGAAAGACCGTTGTTTTCCGAGACTGAAATAATCTCTTGACGCTAATCCAGTTTCAGCACCAGTAAATGGAAGGACAGCTCCAAATCTATACAACTCCAGTTCGACTATAAAGTAAATGCACTAGTGAGTGCACGAGATTAGCCAGCTGAGAGCACACACATCAGCGACTGGTTGCGTCACTCCAGCTCAGCTTCCTGGAGCAGAATGTGTAGCGAATCAGATTTACTTGTGGCGTGCAGTCCAGAGCCTAGCCTTCACTTAGTCATCCCGCCAGCTTTCACCGTTTCATCTGACCACTGAAGTCTCACAACTTGTTGTTTAGCTAATGCCTCAGGATGTACAATGAATTTAGTGTCTGCTGAATCGGCTGATGCACCCCTCAACCCCCTGCTTCTCCAGGGGCTTAGCACCGCTTGGAAAATGCTTTGTGTATTTTAATTATTATTTTTGTATTACTTGCAGGCAGGGGTGTCGCGATGGAAATGCAGGGGAGGGCAGGTGTCTGATAATGCATTTGACAAGCATCTCAACAGTGCTTGCCAGAATTGTCCATCATTCATTTTGGTCTCTTTAACTCACGTTTATCACAAATGTAAATAACTGAAAGATGTTTGTTGTTATCTACTAATGAATATACATGGTTCTTAACTGTGTAATAACGCGTGTTAAAGAAGGGCTGCACCATGAACTGTTACCTTATGGCAACATTTTAAATAAAATGAACTTTATTAAAGTTTGAATATAAAGAAAAGATAGTTGTGGGAAATTGAAAAGTTCATTACACACGGCTGCACTCGCTCGTGTGCACACACACACACACACATGCAGTGTTAGACTACACGCATTATGCAGCTTACTTTGCATAAGAAAAGGCAAAAACAACCAAGAATATAATAGCAAAAATGCAACTCCTCAGGTAACAGGGACAGCATGCGCCAGACACTGGATTTTCCTGTTTGAAATAAAGTCATGCAATACACGGAAATGCAGGATCATTCCATCCACGTGGGATGACAGAGAGTCTGTGCTGCTTACACTATTCTCCTTATTTCCAATTTAACTGGAAATACAGAGAAGTAATTTTATAACCACACAGGGCATCAATACTTTGGTTCTGCACTGCCAGAGACATTTATTTGGCAGTGTTTGGTTTATACACAATGGACTGTTTTATCATGACCTAATACTTTAAAAGGATTCGTGTATTTAAATACAGATATACGAGCGAATAGATAGAACGATTACATGTCTTATTTTTAAATTCACTTGCATTAGTTTTAGACCCATTTTGTAAGGTCTGTCTATCTGAAACTGTGAATTATTTCCCTTATTTATTTATTACTTGTCTGTCTGCATTTGCTTACCGGGAAAGGCTGAATGGTCCATGCAAGACCCCTTTTCAGTGGTGGCCGGGAAGTAAACCATCATCATAGCTTGAAACAGAATGTTCACTAGAGCTTAATACAGATTAATTAAAATAATAACATATAATGTGAAATGTTCACGTCAGAAGTACATTAGAATTTTACATTGCTGTAGGTGGTGCAAAACAAAACGCATGGAGGAGAGTTGGAAATGAGTCAGATGTGCATCTAGACTAGGTTACATCTACTCAGGATATCCATTTGTGCCACTGTTGACCTGGGTTGTGAATAAGCTCATATCATAAGTAAAGATTGCTGCTTCATCCTTTTCTCCCCAGCAAGCATTACCCATGTTAGAATTAGGGCTTACTATGAAGAATAAAATGATGCAACCAAAGGCCATTTCTCCTATCCCAAGAGGAGTGCAAAATGTTTTTGCAATTTGTGGTGGAAACCACGATCCTCACAGGACATCTCAAATGAACACAAGGGATGGCAGCAATGTCCTGATGCCACTGAACTAGCCACCTCCACAATTAAAGGCATTGGCAAGGTGTAAAGAATTATGTCTCTGTGGTTCCATACTCTTTGCTTCCCATCAAATCCTTCATTCCCAATGTCTAAATATTGGGTACTAATGGTGTTAACATTCCAAAGAGGTGGGACACCCACCCTCTCTACTGTCATATCTGGTGGGGGTCCTACATAGTGAAGGATAACATCTCAGGTACCCACCAATAATTCATTGGGGATTCTGGAACAGGTGAGTGCAGAAGTCATGAAGGACAGCCTGAGGAAGTTATCAGTAGAATGATAAAATAAAATAAAAAATGAACATTGCTGCTTACTTTCTGTAGAAGTTGTTTTTGAATACTGAATACTACTTTGTTTTTTCTTCCCTGTTGGTGAAGTCAACTGAAAGATGAACCATTCAAGCAGTTATCTGTTTGGCTCAACACTTTTTTCTGTCCTACATCCCAACACACTACACACTCTTGGATGTACAGGAGTAAGGGGTATACAATGTGTTGTTTGTGATTAATGTTCCCTCACTTATGTAAAGGATGTTGCCATCAAGCCAACTCACCTACCAATCCTGAAGCATGGGACATGGTTTCCTGGTCTTCTTCTAGGGAATCACCTTAGGTCAATGCGACCCTCACAACCTTTCTCTCTCTCCCTCATCTGGCTCCTTGGGTCCACAAATCAAATTTAGTCCCCTGGATAATATATGTGGATCTACCCTAGTATTCCATGGAGCCAGGTAACTGAAGGAATCAAAATAAGTGTGTCAAGTCCATCTCCTGTGAGAGTCTATCTATATATCCCTGATGACAAAACACATGTAAACTCAGTAAATGGGTATGAGCGTTGCGCACTGCAGTTGAAACAGGAAGGATATAGGAAAGAAATAAGAAAATGCTGCAGCAGTGAAATTGGAGTACAAATGACTAACTAACACATAGAAGCCTACAGTGTGTATTGAAAACAGCAAACAAGGCTGCAATCAGCTACCCGCAGAACAGGGAAGGGGAGGGGCTGTACTGCAAAGAAAACAGCAAAATGTCAAAGCAGAACAAAGGCAATATGCAGTATATCAGCTACAAGGCACAATTCACTATGACTGGGTAGGGAATGTACAAAACAAGAAAGATGGCAGGTGTATGCATGCCTGATAATGGGAGGGGATCCATGTCTAAAAGTGATTTAAAGGGCAACAGAGTAATCAAGACAGGCAAGTAGATCTCCACAGTAAAGGCCCCACACTTGAGGTACTCATTGCAAAACCCATAATTAGGACATGCAGCAGCTGGAATAGTTCATACACACCCACATACATCAGCAGCATCCATAGCACAATACTATAAAGTTTAAAAGGACCTCACACACATGTGTGTATTCCCATACACTCTGAACCAGTGGTGTATACAGATGGGGAACTTTTATTATGTACATGTTAGGGGCTGCCATAGCTTTGATCCATCAGCATGTGTTGGAGACTGAAGGTGGTATGGTGGATGATGCACACAAACAACGCAGGCACCAGAGGAGGAGGGGAGTGTTCAGACCCAGGCTAACCTACCAGTGGCAACATGATCTGGAAATAGTAGAGTGTTACAGGGTGGACAGGGACACCCTACTGCATCTTGTGGAGCTGTGCTGGCCACGCCTCACAGCTACAACAAACAGAGGGGAACCCATTCCCAGTGGATACAAAGGTATGTGTAAGCCTAAGAATACTAGCTACAGGTACCTTTCAAAGACCAACTGGGGATATCATGGGGATCTCACAGACATCAGCATCCAGGGTACTACACCAGTTCCTGGATGCCATGTTATCACATGCCAATGAGTACATATACTCCCCCCGAATGCAGGAGGAGTTGGCGAGCAATATGCATCTCTTCCACCATGTGACAGAATACCCAGAGGTACTGGGTGCAATAGACTGCACACACATACACATCAAGTCAAACTCGGTGAGCAAGGAAGGTGCTACATAAACCGCAAGGGATACCTCTCCATCATGGATATGTGGGCTGGCAGCCCTGGAAGCAATCACAGCTCCCACATCTGGCATGCCTCACAGCTGTATCACTTATTTGCCAGGGGGGACATCCCAAATGGCCACCTGGTGGGGGATGCTGGCTATGCACTGGAACCGTGGATGATGACTCCCATCAGAAATACACACACACCCATGCAAGAACGCCATAATGAGGCACACGCACAAACCAGAATCATCATAGAGCATGTGTTTGGGATGCTTAAATCATGGTTCTGTTGCTTGGACATATCTGGTAGAGCCTTGCAGTACTCTCCAGGCACGTGTGCCCACATCTTCATAGTGTGTGCTATGCTACATAATATGGTCCTGCGGAAACAGCTGCAGCAGGGACAAAATAGTGAAGGCCCTTACAGCCCACCACCATTACCAAGGGCCTCACAGGCACAGAGGTACTCAGACCATGAACACTCTGAGCCAGCTCCAGTAGGCAGACGGAGGAGTGCCTAGTATGCCCATGGCTTGGCAAAGAGGGAACGTATAGCACACACTAACAGTGTAGGTACCTAGGGACTGACACCCTTCTCCACCTGTACACATAGTAAAAATGGATGGCAAACACACAAGACTACCTGTACATTGTCATGTACAGGCAGTCTACTGTGTGCATCCAATATAGGCAGCCCTGAACTATTAGACACACAACAGCCAGTGGAATAAGGTAAGTCAACACATGAACAGTAAACTAAGCTATCAGAATATGCAGATACTGTATGTATAGAGTCATAGGTAGGTACTGGGCCAACTGCCAGAGGCCATTCATAAGCCCAGCCAAAATGTGTCAGTGTTTGCCACCCCATTGAGTCATTAACAATCCCTCTGTGGAGCAGAGACAATGGCTGGATCCCTGGGATGCAGCTACCATTCCCTATCCACCCTTCAAGGTTTTTCTTGCATAGAGTTAGTGAGGGGCGCTGTAAAATGTAGATAGGGATGTTGTTCCAAAGTATGGAGAGTGTCTGTGACAGGAAGCTGTCCCTCCCGCATCTTCCGGTTATTGTTGTGGCAAGGTCAGCTCACTACAGTGTGTGGCTCAGTGTGACATGGATTCCCATATGTGGAGCATATCCATCAAGCCAGAGTTTGACATGGCTGTGTTGGCCAGCAGAGATCATCTCTGGGTAAAGGAGATGCCACTGAGTAAAGCAGGAGTGCATCCAGTCTGGCTGCGTAGGCCATATGTTGGAGGCCAGTATTCCCCTTGGTGAGGTACATTTTCGGACCCCCCAGCTGTTGGACGTGTAGTCTGAGGTACATCCCACATGGATTATTATACCCTATGATGGTACTGATGAGTGATGAGTAAAGGGATGAGTGATGAGTAAAGGGGAACTATAACCCCAGTATGTCTAGATGGGAATCCTTTAGTAGTCAGATGGCCTACATAGAAGGATGTCCTAACTACTGTGGAGTTATGATTGTCACAGGGGAGATCACTGTCTACCTTAGTCCCCAGATACCCCATTACCTCATCTGTATTAAAGAGGCCACTGCCCATGTGTTAATATGTGGGTGCCAGTTCCACTTTGGAATGACCATGCAGTTGGTGGCACTTGGCTGGAGGCCATGTCAGTGGCACCCTGTGACATTCTCTGTGAGGCCCCCTGAGGGATGTCCGTGTCAGCTGTACTATCATTCATGGTTCCTAGTTTGCAGTCATTGCCAAACACATTATGCCGTAGTTCACCTGTGTTTGCCTGTACATCTGAGATGTATATGCCAAACAGTGGGGCTCCCAGGACTGAGTCCTGTGGGACACCAGTCATGACTGTTCAAGAGTTGGACCTCGAGACCACTAGTTGCACCATGTGGGTTGTGTGTGTAAGCCTGTTGGCAACCCAACCTGTGATGTATGGTGAATGTACAGGCTGGTGTGTTTATCAATAATACCTGAGTGGGGCATGGTGTCAAAAGCCTTGGTGAGGTCCAGGTAGTATGTGTGAACCACCTCCCCTGTAATCTAACATCTTGGTGACTGTATGTAAGATGTAAAACAGGTTCGGTAGGCATGAGCTGCAGTCAACCAAGCTGACCTGGGTGGGGTCACATGTCCGACGGTTACCAATGTCATTGTTAATGAGTGCCACGAGGATGCAAACCATACCATTGCAGACCAGGTTAGTCAGAAATATGGGATGGTAGTTACCATGGTCAGTTGTAATTTCCCCGTGATGGAGTGGAATAACAGTTTCCAAGCACCATTGTATGGGCATGTAGCCTGTGGAGAGGCTAAGGTAGGAATGCATAATTAGGTGGGGGGCAGGTTGTCATGTACAGTTTGCAAGATGCTGTCTGGGTCAACATCTGCATCCATTGATGCTGTGTTCTGCTGTTAGAGAGGGCCATTTCCACCTGTGTGTCTCTGATGGTTGGGATACTGTACCTTACGGGTAGTGTGGTGGGCTCTTTAGGGGGTTAAGTATGCACCGCATGTATTTGCAAGGATGTTGGTGATATCAGTAGGGTCAGCATATTTTGTGCTATATTTCACTGGCACAGTGCAAATCTGTGTGTCACCACGTAGATCCTTGACATAGCCAAAGAAGGCTTTGTGGTTATCTTTCGAATCCTTGTGTATTCTTCTGCTGATGTTAGTCTTGGATGATGTCATGAGGGACCTACATATCATACTAATAGTGGTCACAGATGTCAGCCCTTTGTGGCATTTGCTGTGTGTCTGGAACACTGTCCTATGTCTGTAGTATAGCCTGTTTATTGCAGAGGTCTGCCAGACCAGTGTCCTTGTCTAGGAGGAGTTAGTCTTAGTTTACCACTGATAGCACAATCCATTCATCTGTGTAGGTGCCTATAGACTGCATTTTTAAATCTGTCTGTATCTGGAGCAGTGTTTCCCCTTAGCGTGGGGGCTGTGAATCCCGCCACCCCTGTCACTAGTAGTGTAAATGTAGCTGTAGGAAAGGTCTACACTGTGGTATCCATGGGTGGAGGAGATGCTAGGGTGTGGAAACAGTGAATAGTTCATGGTCAGATCTAACCAGTGACCGGTAAACCTCCACTGCAGTGCACCTGTTGCCCATGTTGGTGATGACCACATCTAGTAGCTTACACCCCACGTTAGGGAGGTTACCATCTGATACAGGGCATATGAGGTGATACATTCCAGGAAGCTCTGGTCCCGGAAGTGAGTACTGGAGTACGTGTCCGAGTTAATGATACGGTAGTTGACAATGACCAATGCCAGAGTGTGTGTTAGGACTGTCATATTCTCCACTGTCTCTAGGTAGGTGGAGTGGAGGTTCTGGGTCATGGAGGGTAATCCGTAACAGGCCACATTCAACATTGTTGTTGTGGCTGATGTTAGCTGCACATGGATGATCACAGAGGTATCATGCTGCCCCACTAACCTTGAGGTGTAGGTATCCCTGATGAATATGGATACAGCCCCTCCACATCTGTCAGTCCATGTTCCATGGCTGAAATGTGTGGTATGGGTTGTAGTCTGGTAGTGCTGGTGTGCTATTAGAAGCCTTAAGACAGATTGCAGTTAAGGCACAGATGTTGATGTTGTCCATCCTGAGGAGTGCTGTGAGTACATGCATGTTGTGATCACAACCCCTGGTGTTGAGTAGCATAAACCACATTGAATCTGCTATTGTGCTGTTTACAGAGCTGGTATTCACCTTCATGACTCTCCTAAATAAGGCACCATGGGGGTGCCAATAGCCTTGGCCAGTATTCCAAAGTGTAAGGCAGAGACTTAGGCTGGTATTGTATCATTGCATGCATGTTACCCATCTGTGCTTGATTGTCATGTCCCCTATAGGTAACTTAGTGGTAAGCAATAGAAAGCCTTAACCTTAAACAAGCCTTCTAGCTTCCAAGATAGGCATTTGGAGTGACTAAGTATCAGTGTTCTGTATGTTCTTGCTGTACTCAACTGTTCCCTAACTACATGGTGAGTTCACACTGTATATTGTGATCTGAAGGTCTGTTTATTTGCATATTATGGCAGTGATGGCCTGCATGTTAGAGGTGCACAGATAGCTAACTATCTATCTGCCCAAGGGCAATTAGAAGCATAGCAACAGCGTGTTGGCCTTCCCTGAACCATTGATGAAGTAACTGAGCCTCTGTCAAACATAGCCAATGAAGCAATTCAATGCAGAGTTGCAGGAAGCTGTGGAAGACTGGGGTTGTGGAGGGTGATAGGGGCACTTACTGATCTAAAGGGGCATGCTAATGTGGCAGTTCAACACCATTCAATTCCCCCAAATGGTCTTGCAGCTATCTAACTGGACAGGCTCAACCACCCCCTGGCTGTATGTTTCTGGGAAACATGATCCCAGAGGTGTGAAGTTTGTTACCCATTCACACAACAAGGTTTCCCTTGAAGTGTGTCAGTGAGGGGCTATGCCTAATGTAGTTAGGAATGTAATGTATTGTCTCACAGTATATTTGTTATATGTTGTTATGTCATGAGTACGTGAAGCTCAGTGAATTAGGGGGCTACCGCCCTTTGCTTAGCCAAGCTTACACATAGAAAGCATCTAAATAGGAAATAGGTGGAAGCAACGTTAATGACAACAGTGTAATGGTTACAGCATCTGCATAGTATCTGTGCATTTGAGGTTACAATCCCAATAAAGGCAGGGATGTTTATCATGTGCAAAAGTATACCTTAACCACAGCTTGCACATATAGGTAGTAATCGTCTGTATAATAAACGTTCGAATCACCCATAAGCCAATGTGTGCAGGACAGTACAGTCAACAGGGAATGTAATGTCATGACAGCACATAGTCAGATGTGATGTCACTGACAGGTACTTATCCGGAATAGTTAGCGGATGTGGCCGTGTTTGCGCGTACAGGTTATACATCACAACGTTTGTTTATCTGTGTTTAACCGCTGCTATAATGTCACAGAAACAGTGTTAAACATGCTTACAACTGGGTAAATGAGCCTTACTCTGCAGTAAAAACAATC